>NC_088327.1:16825000-17125000 GCF_036884655.1 Musa acuminata AAA Group | reverse complement strand
CGATGACCAACTAATGAAGTGCTAATACAGTGGGCGAACCTACCAATAGAAGATGCCACTTGGGAGAACTCTGACGACATGAAGATCAAATTTCCAGAATTCATGAATCATCAGCCTCGAGGACAAGGCTGATTTGAAGAGGGCGGGTCTATTAGGACTCTAGCTTGGAGAGTCCTAATTGAGAGGGACGTTCATGTAAAATGGTTAGGACTCTAGCTAAGAGAGTCCTAATTGAGAGGGACATTCTATTATGACTCTAGCTAGGAGAGTCCTAATTGAGAGGGGCATTCATGTAGGAGGTTTTTTCTTAGAGAAGAATTAGGAGTCGTAAGGGAATAGGAGTCTTGAGTAGGAGTCCTATTAGGAGTTGGTTAGAAGTAAGAGTCTTAAGTAGGAGTCCTATTAGGAGTTAGGGTTTAGAAGCCCTATAAATAGCCATGTATTCCTTCTCTTTTCATAAGCAATAGATGAATCTTTTCTGCAGCCTTTGAGCAGCAACTTGGAGGGAGGAACCCCTATAGAGTTCCAAGGAGGCCGATCCCCTAAAGAGATCAACCCCAAGTTTAGAATCTGCAAGGGTTCTAACACTCTCCTAGCTACAAAGATCTTTTGGTCCTCGAGATGATAGAAATAACACCCACAAGTTTCCTTGGGGTATCCCACAAATTTGCATCACTCTGTCCTTGATTCTAACTTATCGGGGTTGTGTCTTTTAACGTGGGCAGGGCAGCCCCAAATCTTAACAACCTTAAGATCAGGCTTCTTTCCTTTCCATATCTCATATGGTGTAGACACTACCGACTTAGTTGGAACTCTGTTCAGAAGGTAAGTTGCGGTCTCTAGAGCATATCCCTAGAATAAGATGGGTAGGTCAGCGAAACTCATCATGGACCATACCATGTCTAATAACGTACGATTCCTCCTTCCAGAGACACCATTGAGCTGAGGTGTATAAGGAGGTGTCCATTGGGATAATATCCCATGGTCCTTGAGGAACTGAGTAAACTATGTACTTAAGTACTCACCTCCTCGATCTGATCGAAGAGTTTTGATACTCTTTCTAGTCTGGTTCTCCACCTCATTCTTATACTCTCTAAATTTCTCAAAGGCCTCGGACTTGTACTTCATTAAGTACACATATCCATACCTTGAGAAATCATCAGTAAATGTAATGAAGTAGGAGTAACCACTAATGGCATGAGTTGACATGGGTCCACATACATCACTATGTATGAGTTCCAACAGCTCAGTGGCTCTCTCTCCAGTTCCACTAAATGGAGAGTTGGTCAGTTTTCAATGAAGGCAAGGCTCACAAGTTGCATATGACACATAGTCGAATGGATCTAGATATCCATCATTTAGCAACTTTTGAATCATTCCCTCATGGATATGACCTAGTCTACAATGCCATAGGTATGCACTGTTCATCTCATCTCGTTTCCTCTTAGACACTTACATTCATGATATGTGGAGTAGTGTCTTGCATAAACAAACCTTTATGCAATATTCCTCTCGTCAATCTCCCCTCGACTTTGCTAGAATTTACAATAAATTGTAGATGTGATAAGCAATACTAGTATCCAATACCAATGCACTATCACAAAAATCTGACAATTGGAGATTGATCATGAATGTACCTGAAGCTTCTCCAAGCTTCTATTTCGCCCTCTCTGCAAGGTACTCTTTGCAGTTCCTCTTCCAGTGCCCATCTTTACCACAGTGGAAGCACTGGCCTTTGTCCTTTGTTGGGTCTTTCTTAGCAACCTTTGCTTTACCTGGTTTGCCCTTGCCCTTTCCCTTCTTAAGGGACCTTTCTGCTTTCCTTTTCTTTTTAGTCTCACCAGTGTAGAGAACTAGCTTCTCTTTCTTAATAGTGCTCTCTGCCTCCCTCAACATATTAAGGAGCTCTGGGAGAGTCACTTCAAGCTTGTTCATATTAAAATTCATTATGAAATGTGAAAAGGAATCTGGTAGGGACTGAAGCACAATGTCCATACACAAGTTATCCTCTAGGACCATTCCTAGACCTGTGAGTTTCTCTATCCACTCAATCATCTTTAGCACATGGTTCTGAACTAGTGTCCCCTCAGTCATCCTAGCGCGGAAGAGGCTCTTGGATATCTCATATCGCTGAGTCCTTCCTTGTTCCTCAAACAATTTACGGACATGTTGGAGAATGGATCTGGCATCCATCTTTTTATGTTGTCTCTGTAACTTAGGAGTCATAGAGCCCAACATATAGCACTAAGCAAGAGTGGAGTCATCAATGTACTTCACGTAGCGAGTGATCTCATCCTCGTTTGCCCCTTCTTCGGGCATAGGCATCACTGTATCAAGGACGTACATGATTTTCTCCGCTGTGAGAATAATTCTCAAGTTACGGAGCCAATCCGTATAATTTGGACCAGTGAGGCGGTTGACATCAAGTATGCCATGTAAGGGATTTGAAAGCGACATTTTCTGAAAATAAAGATGCAGCAGAAATGAATAACATACAGATTTTGCAAGAAATAAACTATCAAGATATGGACTTCTATCATAATATGCTCTCACTATTTTACTAACGAGTCACGCGACACCCTCAGCACGTGAAACAGAAGTCTCCGACAGACTTCTAGTGGGGATCAGGATCCAATCAGCGTCTTAGTGTAACCTCGAGGGACTCGATCAATCACACTAAGCCTAAAAGGTAGGCAACTCTTGCCGATCACAACTCCTTGTGATTCCCGTCCTGTTCGGCCTCCGAATCACCATGGCCTCGAGGGACTCGACCAACCATGATGCTCGGTTAAGTCAACACATTCGTTACAAGATGAGTCTGATTTGATGATATACCTTCGAGGGACTCGACCAAGCATACCATGCCCTCAGGTCACCGGTGACATCTCTATGTCGTAAGCAAGATAGCGAATCGCGATATAAGTGAGTCTCGAGGGACTCGACCAACTCAACCTACACCGGGAATCGGTTCCTACTTATAACGATGGAAGGCCACGTGGGTCAATCTAATTGCCTCACGCTTACCGACTTAATATTATTGAGAGATGTTTCTATGATTTGGTCTCCTAATATGACATGTCACACATATACATATTTAATATATATCTACATCGCATGCAAATATATATACATATCTAGTATGTGTATAAGCAATCACACCAGATGATCATGAACCACAACCTAATATGATTAGGCCCGAGCCAGTAGGCCTAATCACTCACATCAAGATCTGTGTGCAACGGTGCATCTCCATGCCCTGTGATCGTCCATCTCGTCCTCGTCGATTCCGTCGACATCTTGACGCATCTTCATGCATCACGATCATCCGTCTCGTGGGTCCCGCTATCGCATCCACGCTCCCGCTATGCCTCCTCATGTGATTACAACTTAATCATAGGCACGTAGGCCTGACAATAAACGAGAAATATAATGGAGGCACGCAGACCTCAATAATAATAATCACAAGTACACACATCACACGGTCCATGATCATCCGTCCAAACATCATACATCACATGTATAAATAATCATCATCATGTAGGACTACTAGAAAATAATAAAAATAATAATCAACTAAACCTTTTAATTAATTAATATTTTCTGAAATCAGGGACATGTAGGGAATTTCTCAATTCCTAAGGGTATTTTCGTAATTTGGACAAAAGACAGAAACTGAAATTTCTTAAATTCACAGGGGCAAAACTATCTTTTTGCCCAAAACCCTAATTCCCTCTTACTACTGCCGCCGCCACCACCCTGCTGGCGGCGGCCTGTGCGGCGGGGCTAGGGCGCTGCCGCTGCAGGTGTGCGCCCCCCGCGGGCGGTTCTGCCGGTGGAGCAACGCCAGCAGGCGGTGCTGTCCCGCCGAGCGGCCGCCCCTGTGGAGAGGGGGGGGGGGGGGGGGGGGGGGGTGGGTGAGTTTCGCCTGCGGGAGCAACGGCGGCAAGCGTCGCTACCCTACGGCGCCTCACCCCGCGAGAGAAGCGGCCGCAAGCGCCTCTGCCCGCGGGCTGCCGGCCCCGCCGGACGCAAGCTTGCTGCAAGCAGGCCACCGGCCGGCTGCTGCAGACGCAGCCCCTGTGCTGCCCGCCTTCGGTTGCGCTGCACGCACGTAGATCGAGGGTAGCAACTGTTGCTGCCCTTCCTTGTTTTTGCGTCAACGATTTTGACGTCAAAATTCTTCCTAAACACAACACACGCAGTTCAAAACCAATCATTCGCACGAACAACCTAGCTCTGATACCACTGTTGGGAAATCTTGGGGGCGACATCACATGCCCAGCGGAAGAACAAGAAAACAAAATCCCCGTTTCCCAAAAGGATGTTTGTCGTCGTGCGAAGATTGGCGCGCAAAATCCGTGAAACTTAAAACTGCGTATAGAGTAGATTGTGTTACCTAGGGAGATCGTATATCCCTATTTCCTTGCAGATCCTTAGGAGAGGGTGAAAGAGGTCAAGCGTCCTCCTCTCTAGCGGTGATCCACACAGCAGGGTTGCGACGACGCTCCTCAAAACTCCAGGCCTACTCTGAGGTGGAGAGGGAGAGGAGAATAGGAAAGGCAAGCAAAAGGCTGTAGCCTATGAGGCTCTGAATCCCTCATATTTATAGAGGTCCCCTATCAAACCCTAATGGGTCCTCCCCTAGTGGGTATTGGATCTGCATCCAATAAGATAAGGGCTCCGTCGGATATCTCATATCCGAACCTCTACTCATCGCAATGCCTACCATATGTGTGTGACCCTCTAGGCCCAATATCGAGCTGGCCATGAGTCATACCCGTCAGAACTCTTTCTAACTCAGTGAATTATTATCTCTGTAATAATTCACTTGACTCATCGACTACGGACGTACTAGGCCACTACGCCGTAGTCCCCAGACGATACAGGGGAATCCAATCCATTGGACCTGTCTATCCTCAATTACCGTGTACCTATAGTCCCTCATCCATCTAATATCCCAGAGACCGTATATCGAGCATGGTGTTGTCAGACCCATATGGTTTCTACTCGAGTCTCGCTCTAATCGGATTCTCCCGGAGAACTCTTTCTCTCTCAACCCGAATGACCCTGGCCAGGGATTTGTCTGAGCAAGAACACATGGGATATTCCTCTCATGACGCCGAGAGTGGATGATCCTCTATCGACACTCGATAGCCCTCGTAAGGTTGACTACCACTTCCAATGGCCAACTGTACTAGATCTGGGACAGCCAAACATATAAGTCTGGTATCAAAGAGTGGAGCACTCATACAGGACATCCTTGGTGTCTCAAGTCAAAGGACCAAATATACCACTAGGACTACGGAATCATTGTCTGACAATAAGGCATCATCAACCATCCAGCGTTCCGTAAGCGGATCAATCAGTGAACTCATTCTCTAATGAGCACCTGTATTGTATCAGTAGTGTCCCTACACGAGCAGCTATGAGACCAGCTATATCCATCATATGGACGAGTATACAGCACACCAGTCTGTCCGGTTATCACGATGTCCCTCTCGAGTAACCTATGACCGGGATTATTTAGGATATGTGTTTAAAGGTGAATCGATCTCATTATCGTGATCTCATCACGATCCGATTCCCATTGCACAAATCCAAGGACATCACAATATATGTATGCATTTATATAATAGTTATAAAGTGATATACGCCAAAATATAATAAGCAAAAAGATTCTGTATTAAGTCACACGTGCCATCACTCACGTAATTGGCTTGCTGGGCACCTATGACTAGCACACCTGACACTGGGCGGTACCACCGCCTGCAGCCTTTCGGAGGCTGTGTCTGGGCGGTACCATCGTCGAGACCGATGGTACCACCGCCTGACACAATCTCGGAGACTATGCCATGACGATGTCACCTCTTGGGACACTATTTGGGCCTTTTCATTAGGCCCAACACAGTTCTTACATGGGCCCAATTGGCCCCTCATTGGGTTGGCCCAAATTTAAACCCAATTACATGCTAACTACGATTCCTAAGACATATTCTAAGCTAAACAAGTTCGTAAGTCTAGTTTCTTCTGGCGAGCTTCCGGCGATCTTCCGGTGAACTTCCGACGATCTCTCAGCAATGTTCCAGCGGACTCCCGGCAAGCTCTTGGACTTCACGACGATCTTCTTGGAGAGTTCCAATGAGCTTCTTTCGCAAGGTCCGAGACTTCTCGACTGGTTCCTGCAGAACTTCCGATGAACGTTCGGACTTTCGACGAACTCTCGAACTCCCAACGAAATCGCGTTCTTGACTCCGAGACTTCAATTTGCTTTATGCCTTGCTATCGTAGTTAATCTTGCATATGTAAAAATATACTTCGATCTAGACAATTATTACTAAGCTTGAATCATGTTGTCCAGCATGTCATTAGTCCATCGACGCTTCATCCGATTCTTCGACGCATTGTCCTCTCTTGCAGCCTATTGCTCAATCGGCTAGTTGACTCCGCAATGCCGATATCCTTGGCTCAATATATGCTCTTCTTGGCCTGATGCCCAAATCCATGGCCCGAAGCCTTTTGTTGATACGTTGACCGATCCTCCGGCCCGACGTCCAATCTTCTAACATATTTTCCTCTAGCCCAACATGATTCTTCTTGCTTTAATTGTCTCATCCTGATCGAAGTATCCTGCATTACTCAAAATGTAGATCAAATCATAAATACTTATCAATTGGTTTCATCATCAAAATACGAGATTCAACATCCCTAGTGTCCCTATACGAGCAACTATGAGACCAGCTATATCTATCATATAGACAGATATATAGCACACTAGTCTGTTTGGTTATCTCGATGTCCCTCTCGAGTAACCTATGATTGGGATTATTTAGGATTTTTGTTTAAAGGCGAATCGGTCTCATTATCGTGATCTCATCATGATCTAATTCCCATTGCACAGATCCAAGGACATCACAATATATACATGCATATATGCAATAGTCAATATTAAGTGATACATGCTAAAATATAATAAGCAAAAGGACTGCGTGTCAAGTCACACATGCCATCACTCACGTGATTGGCTTGTTGGGCACCTATGACTAGTAATCTTCTACTTGACCTAAAGCTAATCACATATGTGTCTGATCCCCATCAGACCCCTGTGACGCTCAAAGATAATTTGAGATAATGGCTTTGTCAGTGGATCTGCAATGTTATCTTCAAATGGAACTCTTTCCACTACTACATCTCTTCGGGTCATGATCTCTCTAATAAGCTAGAACCTCCTCAGAACACTTCTAACGAGATCCAGGTTCCCTTATTTGAGTAATCGCCCCATAGTTGTCGTAATATAAGGAAATTGACTCCTCATTACCTGGCACGACTCCTAGATCTGTGATGAACTTTTTCATCCAGACTCCCTCCTTTGTTGCCTCTGTTGCAGCAATATACTCCGCCTCTGTGGTCGAGTCAACAGTAGTATCTTGCTTGGAACTTTTCTAGCATATTGCTCCTCCATTCAACGTGTACATATATCCTGAATTCGACTTGCTATCATCGACATCAGATTGAAAACTCGAGTCTGTGTATCCTTCAACCCGGAGGCTAATACCTCCATATACTAGTAAAAGATCTTAATCCTTTTCAAGTACTTAAGGATACACTTTACTACTTTCTAGTGCTCCAAGCCTAGATCCGCTTGATGCCTGCTCGTGACACTCAGAGCATGCGCTATATCAGGCTTGGTACATAGCATGACATACATGATAGACCCTATTACTAATGCGTAGGGTATCATATCCATGTTCGCCCTTTCTTCAGGAGTCTTTGGGGATATACTCCTAGAAAGTGATATCCCATATCTCATCAGTATGAGACCTCTCTTGAAATTTTTCATGTCAAACCTTTTGATAATGGTTTCTATGTACCTGGACTGAGACAATCCAAGCATCCTCTTAGATATATCTCTATAGATCTGAATGCCCAAGATATAGGATGCTTCTTCTAAGTCCTTCATGGAGAAGTGTTTAGATAACCAAGCCTTTTACTATGGATAGCATTCCCACATCATTCCCAATGATCATGATATCATCCACATATAATACCAAAAAGGTGATAGTGTTCCCACTTACCTTCCTATACACACAAGGCTCATTTTCGTTCTTAACGAAGTCATAAGATCTGATTGCCTCATCAAATCTTATGTTCCAACTTCAGGAAGCTTGCTTTAGTCCATAAATGGATCTAAGCAACCTACACACCTTATCTGGGTAGTCCTTGGACACGAATCCCTCGTTTTATATCATATACACCTCCTCCTTGAGGTTTCCATTGAGTAATGCGATTTTCATTTTCATATCCAACTGCCAGATTTCATAATCGTAGTGTGCTACAATAGCTAATAGAATTCGGATGGATTTTAGCATTGCTATGAGTGAGAAGATTTCGTCATAGTCAATACCTTGCCTTTGACGATACCCCTTAGCCACTGGCCTTGCTTTATAGGTCTTTATCTTTCCAACTACTTCGATCTTTTTCTTAAAGATCCACTTGCAACTGATGGGTACAATACCCTCGGGCGCATCAACTAGGTTCCAAACCTTATTGAAGTACATGGAATCCATCTCAGAATTCATAGCTTCTTGCCACTTCCCGAAGTCTATACTTATAATAGCCTCCTCGTAAGCCTGAGGATCAATATCCTAAACATCCACTCCTCTAATATGTCCGACATATCTCCTAGGAGGATGGGATACTCTGCCGGACCTAAGTAAAGTTAGAACTTGTGTATTAGGTACCTGAATAGACTCGGGCTGTAGAATGGTGCTTGAGCTAGGTTCTCCAACCTCGCTCAACTCTATCATGCTCCCATTATCTCCGCCAAGAATGTGTTCTTTCTTAAGAAACATTGCTCTCTTGGCTACAAAGACCTTTTTATTCTCGAGATGATAGAAATAATACCCACAAGTTTCCTTGGGGTATCTAACGAACTTGCACCGCTCCGTCCTTGATTCTAACTTATTGGAGTTGTATCTTTTAACGTGGGCAGGACAGTCCTAAATCTTAATAACCTTAAGATCGGACTTCTTTTCTTTCCATATCTCATATGGTGTAGACACTACCGACTTAGTTGGAACTCTATTCAGAAGGTAAGCTGCGGTCTCTATGGCATATCCCCAAAATGAGATGGGTAGGTCGGCGAAACTCATCATGGACCGTACCATGTCTAACAGTGTATGATTTCTCTTTTCAGATACACCATTGAGTTGAGGTGTATAAGGAGGTGTCTATTAGGATAAAATCTCATGGTCCTTGAGGAATTGGGTAAACTCTATACTTAAGTACTCACCTCCTCGATCTGATCGAAGAGTCTTGATACTCTTTCCAGTCTGGTTCTCCACTTCATTCTTATATTCTCTGTATTTCTTAAAGGCCTCGGACTTGTACTTCATTAAGTACACATATCCATACCTTGAGAAATCATCAGTGAAGGTAATGAAGTAGGATAACCACCAATGGCATGAGTTGACATAGGTCCACATACATCACTATGTATGAGTTCTAGCAGCTCGGTGGCTCTCTCTCTCTAGTTCCACTAAATTGAGAGTTGGTCAGTTTTCCACAAAGGCAAGGCTCGCAAGTTATATATGACTTATAGTCGAATGGATCTAGATATCCATCCTTTAGCAACTTTTGAATCCTTCTCTCATGGATGTGACCTAGCCTACAATGCCACAGGTATGCACTATTCATATCATCTCGTTTCCTCATAGACACACTTACATTCATGATATATGGAGTAGTGTCTAGCATAAACAAACCATTATGCAATATTCCTCTCGCCAATCTCCTCGACTTTGCTAGAATCCATAACAAATTACAAACATGATAAGCAATACCGGTATCAAATATGAATGCATTATCAAAAAAATCTGACAACTAGAGATTGATCATGAATGTACCTAAAGTTTTTCGAAGCTTCTGTTTCACCCTCTTCTTTATAATTCCTCTTTCAGTGCCCATCTTTGCCATAGTAGAATCAATGGCCTTTGTCCTTTGCTAGGTCTTTCTTAGCAACCTTTGTTTTACTTGGTCTACCCTTGCCCTTGCCCTTCTTAAGGGACTTTTCTACTTTCCTTTTCTTTCTGGTCTCACTAGTGTAGAGAACTGGCTTCTCCTTTTTTATTGTGCTCTCTACCTCCCTCAACATATTGAGGAGCTCCGGGAGAGTCACCTCAAGCTTGTTCATATTAAAAATTCATTATGAACTATAAAAAGGAATCTGGTAGGGACTGAAGCACAATTTCCACACATAAGTTATCCTCTAAGACCATTCCTAAACATATGAGTTTCTCTGTCCACTCAATCATTTTTAGGATATGGTTCTAAACCGGTGTCCCCTCAGTCATCCTAGCTCGGAAGAAGCTCTTAGATATCTCATATCGCCGATTCCTTCCCTGTTCCTCGAATAGTTTATGGACATACAGTAGTATGGATCTGGTATCCATCTTTTCATATTGTCTTTGTAACTCAGGGCTCATAGAGCCCCAACATGTAATATTGAGCAAGAGTGAAGTCATCAATTTACTTCATATAGCGAGTAATCTCATCCTCGCTTGCCCCTTCCTTGGGTATAAGCATCACTATATCAAGGACGTATGCGATTTTCTCCACCGTGAGAACAATTCTCAAGTTGCGGAGCCAATCCGTATAATTTAGACTAGTGAGGCAGTTAACATCAAATATGCCACATAAGGGATTTGAAAACAAAATTTTCTAAAAATAACGATATAGCATAAATAAATAACATAAAGATTTTACAAAAATAAACAATCAAGATATGGACTTCTATCTTAATATACTCCCACTATTTTACTGGCGAGTCATGCGACACCCTCAGCACATGAAACGGAAGTCTCCGGCAGACTTCTAGTGGGGATCAGGATCCAATCAGCATCTTAGTGTAACCTTGAGGGACTCGACCAATCACACTAAGGCCAAAAGGTATGCAACTCTTGCCGATCACAACTCTTTATTATTCCCGTCTTATTCGGCCTCCGAATCAATATGGTCTCTAAGGACTTGACCAACCATGATGTTCGGTTAAGTCAATACCATCGTTACAAGATGAGTCAGATTCGATGATATACCCTCGAGAGACTCGACCAAGCATACCATGTCCTCAGGTCACTAGTGATATCTCTATGTCGTAGGCAAGATAGTGAATCGCGATATAGGTGAGCCTCGAGGGACTCGACTAACTCAACCTGCACCGAGAATCGGTCCCTACCTATAACAATGGAAGGCCACATGAGTCAATCTAATTGCCTCATATTTACCGACTTAATATTATCGAGAGAGGGGTTTCTATGATTTGGTCTCCTAATATGACATGTCACACATATATATTTTATATATATATATATATATATATATATATATATATATATATATATATATATATATATATATATATATATATATATATATATATCGCATGTAAATATATATACATATCTAGTAGGTGTATAAGCAATCATACTCAATGATTATGGACCACAACCTAATGTGATTAGGCCTGAGCTAGTGAGTCTAATCACTTACATTAAGATCTAAGTATACAGCGGTGCATCTCCATGCCCTGTGATCATCCATCTCGTCCTCGTCGGTTCCATCGACATCTCAACGCATCTTCATGCATCGCAATCCTCCGTCTCATGGGTCCCGCTATCGCTTCCACGCTCCCGCTGTGCCTTCTCATGTGATTACAGCTTAATCATAGGCATGCAGGCCTGACAATAAACGAGAAATATAATAGAGGCTTGGAGGCCCCAATAATAATAATCAAAAGTACACACATCACATGGTCCATGATCATCCATCCACACATCATACATCACATGTATAAATAATCATCATATAGGACTACTAGATAATAATAAAAATAATAATCAATTAAACCTTTTAATTAATTAATATTTATGAAATCGAGGACATGTAGGGAATTTTATGAATTTTAAGGGGCATTTTTGTAATTTGGACACAAAAGGATAGAATTTGAATTTTAAAAATTCATAGGGGCAAAACTATCTTTTTGCCCAAAACCCTAATGCCCTTCTTCCTATCCCCTGCTTCTATCGTCGCTGCCACCCTATCGGCGGCGGCATGTAAGTCAGGAGGCGGGGGTGCTGCCCCTACCTACGGGCGGCATGCCCGCAGGCGGCGCCGCTGCTATAATTAGGTGCACTCGTAGGCGGGCGCCCCTGCGAGCGATTCTGCCCATAGGGTTTTTCCTACAGCCGACGCCCTTGCTACCGCCGCCGTAGGTGGCTTGCTTGTACGAAGATGGTAGGCTGCCATCTTCGAACGTAGCAAGGGCAACAATAATTTTGACGTCAAAAGCATTGCATAAGCACAACACATGCAGTTCAAAATCAATCTTTTGCACGAACAACCTGGCTCTGATACCATTGTTGGGAAATCTTTGGGGGCGACATCACATGCGTAGCGGAAAAATAGAAAACAAAATCCCCTATTCCCAAATAGATGTTCGTTGTCGTGCGAAGATTGATGCGCAAAATCCGCGAAACTTAAAACTGCGTATAGTAAAGATTGTGTTACCTAGGGAGATTATATATCCCTCAATCCTTATAGATCTCTAGGAAAGGGTGAAGAAGGTCAAGCGCCCTCCTCTCTAGCGGTGATCCACACAGTAGAGCTACGACGACGCTCCTCAAAACTCCAGGCCTACTTTGAGGTGGAGAGGGGGAGGAGAATAGGAGAGGCAAGCAAAAACTCTAGCCTATGAACCATTGAATCCCACCTATTTATAGAGGTCCTCTATCAACTTTACCCTAATGGATCCTCACTTATGGGGTATTGGATCTTCATCTAACTACCCAAGACTCTTAGATTAATAGATCTCTATCTAATAATCTCTCATGGGCTTTTATTTGATCTCATCCATGGGATCTAATAATTCAGGGGCTTATTGGATATCCAATAAGGTAGGAGGTTTGGCGGATATCTTATATCCGAACCTTTACTCATTGCAATGCCTACCATATGTGTGTGACCCTCTAGGCCCAATATTGAGTTGGCCGTGAGTCATACCTGTTAGAACTCCTTCTGGCTCAGTGAATTATTATCTTCATAATAATTTACTCGACTCATCGACTACGGACGTACTAGCCTACTACGCTGTAGTCCCCAAATGAATAGGGGAATCCTATCTATTGGACTTGTCTGTCCTCAGTTACCATGTATCTATAGTCCCTCATGCTAGTCATAGGTGCCCAGCAAGCCAATCACGAGAGTGATGGCACGTGTGACTTGATATAGAATATTTTTGTTTATTATATTTTGGCTTATATCACTTTATAACTATTGCATATGTGCATATATATATATATATATATATATATATATATATATATATATTGTGATGTCCTTGGATTTGTGCAATGGGAATCAGATCGTGATGAGATCACGATAATGAGATCGATTCACCTTTAAACACATATCCTAAATAATCCCGGTCATAGGTTACTCGAGAGGGACATCGTGATAACCGGACAGACTGGTGTGCTGTATACCCGTCCATATGATGGATGCAGCTGGTCTCATAGCTGCTCGTGTAGGGACACTAGGGATACAGTAAAGGTGCTCATTGGAGAATGAGTTCACTGATTGATCCGTTTACGGAATGCTGGATGGTTGATGATACCTTATTGTCAGACAGTGATTCCGTAGTCCTAGTGGTATATCTGGTCCTTAGACTTGAGATACCAAGGATGTCCTATGTGAGTGCTCCACTCTTTGATACCAGACTTATAGGTTTGGCTATCCCAGATCTAGTACAGCTGGTCATTGGGAGTGGTAGTCGACCTTATGAGGGCTATTGAGTGTCGATAGAGGATCATCCACTCTCGGCGTCATGAGAGGAATATCCCATGTATTCTTGCTCAGACAAATCCCTAGCCAGGGTCATTCGGGTTGAGAGAGAAAGAGTTCTCCGGGAGAATCCGATTAGAGCGAGACTCGAGTAGAAACCGTATGGGTCTGACAGCACCATTCTCGATATACGGTCTCTAGGATATAAGATGGATGAGGGACTATAGGTACACGGTCACTGAGGACAGACAGGTCCATTGGATTGGATTCCCCTGTATCGTCTGGGGACTACGGCGTAGTGGCCTAGTACGTCCGTAGTCGATGAGTCGAGTGAATTATTACAGAGATAATAATTCACTGAGTTAGAAGGAGTTCTGACAGGTATGACTCACGGCCAGCTCGATATTGGGCCTAGAGGGTCACACACATATGGTAGGCATTGCGATGAGTAGAGGTTCGGATTTGAGATATCCGACAGAGCCCTTGTCTTATTGGATGCAGATCCAATACCCATTAGGGGAGGACCCATTAGGGTTTGACAGGGGACCTCTATAAATAGGAGGGATTCAAAGCCTCATAGGCTAGAGCCTTTGCTTGCCTTTCCTATTCTCCTCTCCCTCTCCACCTCAGAGCAGGCCTGGAGTTTTGAGGAGCGTCGTCGTAACCCTACTGTGTGGATCACCGCTAGAGAGGAGGACGCTTGACCTCCTTCACCCTCTCCTAAGGATCTGCAAGGAAACAGGGATATACGATCTCCCTAGGTAACACAATCTACTCTATACGCAGTTTTAAGTTTCATGGATTTTGCGCGCCAATCTTCGCACGACGACGAACATCTTTTTGGGAATCGGGGATTTTGTTCTCTTGTTCTTCCGCTGCGCATATGATGTCGCCCCCAAGATTTCCCAACAATGGTATCAGAGCCAGGTTGTTCATGCGAATGATTGGTTTTGAACTGCGTGTGTTGTGTTTAGGAAGAATTTTGACGTCAAAATCGTTGACACAAAAACAAGGAAGGGCAGCAACAGTTGCTGCCCTCGATCTGCGTGCGTGCAGTGCAACCGAAGGCGGACAGCACAGGGGCTACGTCTACAGCAGCCGGCCAGCGGCCTGCTTGCAGCAGGCTTGCGTCCAGCGGGGCTGGCGGCCCGCGGGCAGATCGGGCGCCTCTGCCCGCGGGGTGAGACGCCGTAGGGAAGCAGCGCCTACCACCGTTGCTCTCACGGGCGAACCCCCCCCCCCCCCCCCCCCACAGGGGCGGCCGCCCGGCGGGACAGCACCGCCTGCGGGCGTTGCCCCGCTAGGCAGAACCGCCCACGGGGGCGCCCACCTGCAGCGGCAGCGCCGCCAGCGGGCGTGCCGCTTGCAGGCGAGGGCAGCGCCCTCGCCCCACCACAAAGGCCACCGCCAGCAGGGTGGCGGCGGCGGCATCAGTAAGAGGGAATTAGGGTTTTGGGCAAAAAGAATGTTTTGCCCCTGTGAATTTGAGAAATTCTAGTTTCTGTCTTTTATCCAAATTACAAAAATACCCTTAGGAATTGAGAAATTCCCTACATGTCCCTGATTTCAGAAAATATTAATTAATTAAAAGGTTTAGTTGATTATTATTTTTATTATTATCTAGTAGTCCTACATGATGATGATTATTTATACATGTGATGTATGATGTGTGGACGGATGATCATGGACCGTGTGATGTGTGTACTTGTGATTATTATTATTGAGGTCTGCGAGTTTCCATTATATTTCTCGTTTATTGTCGAGCCTGTGTGTCTATGATTAAGTTATAATCACATGAGAAGGCGCAGCGGGAGCGTGGATGCGATAGCGGGACCCACGAGACGGACGATCGCGATGCATCAAGATGCATCAAAATGTCGACGGAACCGACGAGGACGAGATGGACGATCACAGGGCATGGAGATGCACCGTTGCACACATAGATCTTGATGTGAGTGATTAGGCCTACTAGCTCGGGCCTAATCATATTAGGTTGTGGTCCATGATCATCTGGTGTGATTGCTTATACACATACTAGATATGTATATATATTTGCATGCGATGTAGATATATATTAAATATATATATGTGTGACATATCATATTAGGAGACCAAATCATAGAAACATCTCTCGATAACATTAAGTCGGTAAACGTGAGGCAATTAGATTGACCCACGTGGCCTTCCATCGTTATGAGTAGGAATCGATTCCCGGTGTAGGTTGAGTTGGTCGAGTCCCTCGAGACTCACCTATATCGTGATTCACTATCTTGCTTACGACATAGAGATGTCATCGGTGACCTAAGGGCATGGTATGCTTGGTCGAGTCCCTCGAGGGTATATCATCAAATCAGACTCATCTTGTAACGAAGGTATTGACTTAACCGAGCACCATGGTTGGTCGAGTCCCTCGAGGCCATGGTGATTCGGAGGCCGAATAGGACGGGAATCACAAGGAGTTGTGATCGGCAAGAGTTGCCTACCTTTTAGGCTTAGTGTGATTGGTCGAGTCCCTCGAGGTTACACTAAGACGCTGATTGGATCCTGATCCCCACTAGAAGTCTGCCGGAGACTTTCGTTTCACGTGTTGAGAGTGTCGCGTGACTCGTTAGTAAAATAGTGAGAGCATATTAAGATAGAAGTCCATATCTTGATAGTTTATTTCTTGCAAAATCTGCATGTTATTCATTTCTACTACATCTTTATTTTCAGAAAATGTCGCTTTCAAATCCCTTACATGGCATACTTGATGTCAACTGCCTCACTGGTCCAAATTATACGGATTGGCTCCGTAACTTGAGAATTGCTCTCACAGCGGAGAAAATCGTGTATGTCCTTGATACAGTGATGCCTATGCCCGAAGAAGGGGCAAGCGAGGATGAGATCGCTCGCTACGTGAAGTACATTGATGACTCCACTCTTGCTCAGTGCTATATGTTGGGCTCTATGACTCCTGAGTTACAGAGACAACATGAAAAGATTGATGCCAGATCCATTCTCCTACATGTCCGCAAATTGTTTGAAGAACAGGGAAGGACTCAACGATATGAGATATCCAAGAACCTTTTCCGCGCTAGGATGACTGAGGGGACACCGGTTCAGAACCATGTCCTAAAGATGATTGAGTGGATAGAGAAACTCACAGGTCGAGGAATGGTCCTAGAGGATAACTTGTGTATGGACATTGTGCTTCAGTCCCTACCAGATTCCTTTTCACAGTTCATAATGAATTTTAATATGAACAAGCTTGAGGTGACTCTCCCAGAGCTCCTCAATATGTTGAGGGAGGTAGAGAGTACTATTAAGAAAGAGAAGCCAGTTCTCTACACTGGTGAGACCAGAAAGAAAAGGAAAGCAGAAAGGTCCCTTAAGAAGGGAAAGGGCAAGGGCAAACCAGGTAAAGCAAAGGTTGCTAAGAAAGATCTAGCAAAGGACAAAGGCCAGTGCTTCCACTGTGGCAAAGATGAGCACTGGAAGAGGAACTGCAAAGAGTACCTTGTAGAGAGGGCGAAATAGAAGCTTGGAGAAGCTTCAGGTACATTTATTATCAATCTCCAATATTGGATACCAGTATTGCTTGTCACATCTACAATTTATTGTAAATTCTAGTAAAGCCGAGGGGAGATTTGCGAGAGGAATATTGTATAAAGGTTTGTTTATGCAAGACACTACTCTACATATTATGAATGTAAGTGTCCAAAAGGAAACGAGATGAGTTGAACAGTGCATACCTGTGGCATTGTAGGCTTGGTCACATCCATGAAAGAATGATTCAAAAGTTACTAAATGATGGATATCTAGATCCATTCGACTATGTGTCATATGCAACTTGTGAGCCTTGCATTCGTGGAAAACTGACCAACTCTCCATTTAGTGGAACTGGAGAGAGAGCCACTGAGTTGTTGGAACTCATACATAGTGATGTATGTGGACCCATGTCAACTCATGCCATTGGAGGTTACTCCTACTTCATTACATTTACTGATGATTTCTCAAGGTATGGATATGTGTACTTAATGAAGTACAAGTCCGAGGCCTTTGAGAAATTCAGAGAGTATAAGAATGAGGTGGAGAACCAGACTGGAAAGAGTATCAATACTCTGCGATCAGATCGAGGAGGTGAGTACTTAAGTACATAGTTTACTCAATTCCTCAAGAACCATGGGATATTATCCCAATGGACACCTCCTTATACACCTCAGCTCAATGGTGTCTTTGAAAGAGAGAAATCGTACGTTATTAGATATGGTACGGTCCATGATGAGTTTCGCTTACCTACCCATCTCATTCTGGGGATATGCCCTAAAAACCGCAGCTTACCATCTGAACAGAGTTCCAACTAAGTCGGTAGTGTCTACACCATATGAGATATGGAAAGGAAAGAAGCCTGATCTTAAGGTTGTTAAGATTTGGGGCTGCCCTGCCCATGTTAAAAGACACAACCCCGATAAGTTAGAATCAAGGACAGAGCGATGCAAATTTGTGGGATACCCCAAGGAAACTTGTGGGTATTATTTCTATCATCTCGAGGACCAAAAGGTCTTTGTAGCTAAGAGAGCAGTGTTCCTTGAGAAGGAACACATTCTTGGCGGAGACAGTGGGAGAATGATAGAGTTGAGTGAGGTTGGAGAACCAAGCTCAAGCACCACTCTACAACCCGAGTCTGTTCAGGTACCTAATGCACAAGTTTCAACTTTACGCAGGTCTAATAGAGTATCCCATCCTCCTGAGAGATATGTGGGACATATTAGAGGAGAGGATGTTGAGGATATTGATCCTCAGACCTACGAGGAGGCTATTATGAGTATAGACTCCGGGAAGTGGCAAGAAGCCATGAATTCTGAGATGGATTCTATGTACTCCAATAAGGTTTGGAACCTAGTTGATGCGCCCGAAGGTATTGTACCCATCGGTTGCAAGTGGATCTTTAAGAAAAAGATCGGAGTAGATGGAAAGGTAAAGACCTATAAAGCAAGGCTAGTGGCTAAGGGGTATCGTCAAAGGCAAGGTGTTGACTACGACGAAACCTTCTCACCCATAGCAATGCTAAAAATACATCAGAATTCTATTGGCTATTGCAGCACACTATGATTATGAGATCTGACAGATGGATATGAAAATCGCATTCCTCAATGGGAACCTCGAGGAGGAGGTTTATATGATGCAACCTGAGGGATTCGTGTCCAAGAACTGCCCAGATAAGGTGTGTGGGTTGCTTAGATCCATTTATGGACTAAAGTAAGCTTCCTGAAGTTGGAACATAAGATTTGATGAGGCAATCAGATCTTATGACTTCGTTAAGAACGAAGATGAGCCTTGTGTGTACAGAAAGGTAAGTGGAAGCGCTATCACCTTTTTGGTGTTATATGTGGATGACATCCTCATCATTGGGAATGATGTAGGAATGCTATCCACAATAAAGGCTTGGTTATCTAGACACTTCTCCATGAAGGACTTAGGGGAAGCATCCTATATCTTGGGGATTAGAATCTATAGAGATAGATCCAAAAGGATGCTTGGCTTGTCCCAGTCCAGGTACATAGAAACCATTGTCAAAGGGTTTGGCATGGAAAATTCCAAGAGAGGTCTCATACCGATGAGACATGGGATATCGCTTTCTATGAGTATGTCCCAAAGACTCCAGAAGAAAGGGCGAACATGAATATGATACCTTATGCCTCAGCAATAGGGTCTATCATGTATGCCATGCTATGTAGTAGGCCTGATATAGCGCATGCTCTGAGTGTCACGAGCAGGTATCAGGCGGATCTAGGCTTAGAGCACTGAAAAGCAGTAAAGTGTATCCTTAAGTACTTGAGAAGGACTAAGGATCTTTTACTAGTATATGGAGGTAATAGCCTTAAGGTTGAAGGCTACACTGACTCAAGTTTTCAGTCTGATGTCGATGATAGCAAGTCGAATTCACGGTATGTGTACACCTTGAATGGAGGAGTAGTGTGCTGGAAGAGTTCCAAGCAAGATCTACTGCTGACTCGACCACAGAGGCGTAGTATAATGCTGCATCAGATGCAGCAAAGGAGGGAGTCTGGTTGAAGAAGTTCATTACAGATTTGGGAGTCGTGCCGGGTAGCGAAGAGCCGATCTCCCTATATTGCGACAACAACGGGGCGATTGCTCAAGCAAAGGAACCTAGGTCTCATCAGAAATCTAAGCATGTTCTGAGGAGGTTCTAGCTTATCAGAGAGATCGTAACCCGAAGAGATGTAGCAGTGGAAAGAGTTCCATCCGAAGATAACATTGCAGATCCACTGACAAAGTCGTTGTCTCATATTATCTTTGAGCATCACAGGGGTCTGATGGGGATCAGACACATAGGTGATTGGCTTTAGGTCAAGTGGGAGATTGCTAGTCATAGGTGCCCAACAAGCCAATCACATGAGTGATGGCACGTGTGACTTGATACAGAATGTTTTTTCTTATTATATTTTGGCGTATATCACTTTATATCTATTGCATAAATGCATACATATATTGTGATGTCCTTGGATTTGTGCAATGGGAATCGGATTGTGATGAGATCACGATAATGAGATCGATTCACCTTTAAACACATATCCTAAATAATCCCGGTCATAGGTTACTCGAGAGGGACATCGTGATAACCGGATAGACTGGTGTGCTGTATACCCGTCCATATGATGGATGCACATGGTCTCATAGCTGCTCATGTAGGGACACTAGGGATATAGTATAGGTGCTCATTGGAGAATGAGTTCACT
Source organism: Musa acuminata AAA Group (assembly GCF_036884655.1). NCBI lineage: Eukaryota > Viridiplantae > Streptophyta > Magnoliopsida > Zingiberales > Musaceae > Musa > Musa acuminata. Next base: position 17,104,427 of record NC_088327.1, on the reverse strand, counting down.
GATTGATCTGCTTACGGAATGCTGGATGGTTGATGATGCCTTATTGTCAGACAGCGATTCCGTAGTCCTAGTGGTATATCTGGTCCTTAGACTTGAGACACCAAGGATGTCCTGTATGAGTGCTCCACTCTTTGATACCAGACTTATAGGTTTGGCTGTCCCAGATCTAGTACAGCTGGTCATTAGGAGTGGTAGTCGACCTTACGAGGGCTATTGAGTGTCGATAGAGGATCAACCACTCTCGGCGTCATGAGAGGAATATCCTATGTATTCTTGCTCAGACAAATCCCTGGCCAGGGTCATTCGGGTTGAGAGAGAAAGAGTTCTCCGGGAGAATCCGATTAGAGCGAGACTCGAGTAGAAACCGTATGGGTCTGACAGCACCATGCTCGATATACGGTCTCTGGGATATAAGATGGATGAGGGACTATAGGTACATGGTAACTGAGGACAGACAGGTCCAATGGATTGGATTCCCCTGTATCGTCTGGGGACTACGACGTAGTGGCCTAGTACGTCCGTAGTCGATGAGTCGAGTGAATTATTACAGAGATAATAATTCACTGAGTTAGAAGGAGTTCTGGCAGGTATGACTCACGGCCAGCTCGATATTGGGCCTAGAGGGTCACACACATATGGTAGGCATTGCGATAAGTAGAGGTTCGGATATGAGATATCCGACGGAGCCCTTGTCTTATTGGATGCAGATCCAATACCCATTATGGGAGGACCCATTAGGGTTTGACGGGGGACCTCTATAAATAGGAGGGATTCAGAGCCTCATAGGCTAGAGCCTTTGCTTGCCTTTCCTATTCTCCTCTCCCTCTCCACCTCAGAGTAGGCTTGGAGTTTTGAGGAGCGTCGTCACAACCCTGCTGTGTGGATCACCGCTAGAGAGGAGGACGCTTGACCTCCTTCACCCTCTCCTAAGGATCTGCAAGGAAACAAGGATATACGATCTCCCTAGGTAACACAATCTACGCTATACACAGTTTTAAGTTTCGCGGACTTTGCGCACCAATCTTCGCATGACGACGAACATCTTTTTGGGAATCGGGGATTTTGTTCTCTTGTTCTTCCGCTGCGCATATGATGTCACCCCCAAGATTTCCTAACACCTCATTCATCTAATATCCCAGAGACCGTATATCGGGTATGGTGCTGTCAAACCCATACAATTTCTACTCGAGTCTCGCTCTAATCGGATTCTCCCGGAGAACTCTTTCTCTCTCAATCCGAATGACCCTAGCTAGGGATTTGTCTGAGCAAGAACACATGGGATATTCCTCTCATGACACCGAGAGTGGATGATTCTCTATCGACACTCAATAGCCCTTGTAAGGTTGACTACCACTCCCGATGACTGGCTGTACTAGATCTGGGACATCTAAACCTATAAGTCTGGTATCAAAGAATGAATCATTCATACATGACATCATTTGTGTCTCAAGTCTAAGGACCAGATACACCATTGGGACTACGGAATCGCTATTTGACAATAAAGCATCATCAACCATCCAGCATTCCATAAGCGGCTCAATTAGTGAACTCATTCTCCAATGAGCACCTGTACTATATCTCTAGTGTCCCCACACGAGCAGCTATAAGACCAACTGCATCCATCATATGGACGGGTATATAGCACATCAATCTGTCCGGTTATCTTGATGTCCCTCTCGAGTAACCTATGATTGGGATTATTTAGGATCTATGTTTAAAGGCGAATCAGTCTCATTATCGTGATCTCATCACGATCCGATTCCCATTACACAGATCCAAGGACATCACAATATATACATGCATATATGCAATACTCGATATAAAGTGATAAATGCTAAAATAAAATAAGCAAAAATATTGTGTGTCAAGTCACACATACCATCACTCACGTGATTGGCTTGCTGGGCACCTATGACTAGTACTAAGACCCTAGGGTTTTATCATAGAAAAAAAAGGAGAAATTGGATGATCACTTTGAGGAGATCGGCCTCCTTAATCACTTCGAGGGGATCGGCCTCCTAGGGTTTATCAAAAGACCTAATAATATTTCATTGCTTGTCGAAAAGAAACAGTTACATCCCTATTTATAGAGTTTCACCCAAAGTTCACTAGGACTTGGACTCTTAATAATAAATAAATATTAAATAAACCTCTATCCAACTCTTATCGAACTAAATAAACTCAACAAAATATTATTCAAAAGCTCAGAAAATAAAAGGATCCTAACAATTCCTCTCTCTCTTCAAATTAGCCTTGTCCTCAAAGGCTGAGCAGCATCAAACTAAGGGAGTTTCTCTCTCAGCACTTCAATCACAAGGTATCTGCGGTGCATCACAACCCGTTGATCAAGAAAGTATGGTCTCCACTTCTTGATAATGTAAGCAATAGGTTGGCCTTTCGGTGTTGCAATTGTTGAATCTTAGATTTTGATGATGAAACCAATCAATATGTGTTTATGTTTTAATCTGTGTTTTGAGTGATGCAGGATGCTTCGATCAGGATGAGACAATTAAAGCGGGAAAATCATGTTAGGCCGGAGGAACATGTCAGAAGATTGGACGTCAGGCGGTGGATTGGTCGACGTATCAACAGAAGGTTTCGGGCCGTGGATTCGGGCATCGAGCCAAGAAGAGCGGAGATTGTGCCAAGGATATCGGAGTTGCGGAGTCAACTGGCCGATTGGGCAATAGGCAGCAAGAGAGGACGATACGCCGAAGAATCAAACGAAGCGTCGAGGGACCAATGACATGCCAGACAACTTGATTAGATGCTTAGGATTAATTATCTAGATCAAAGTGTGTTTTACATGTGTAGGATTAACTATGATAGCATGAAAACATAAAGCAAGTTTACCAGAGTCAAGTTCGATGGGTGTTCAAGAGTCCGTCGAAAGTCTGAAGAATCCTCGGAAGTGCTGCCAGTACCAATCGAGAAAGAATCGGGGACTTGCCGAAGTTTTCGGAAGTCCGCCGGAAAGATCGTCGGAGGTTCGCAGAGATCACCGACAAGGTTCAGATACTTACCAAAGACTTGTTGAACTTACCACAAGACCGGGAGCCTGCTGGGAGTCCTCCGGAAGAAATCCGAGGGTGTATCAGAAGTCCGCTGGAAGTTCGTCGAAAAGCTCGCTGGAAGGAAACTCGATGTTCCCGATTAAAATTTACTTAGGGCTATGTCTTAATTTCATAGTTTGTATATAATTTGGGTTAGGATTAAGGGTTAATCCTATAACCCGGTTAGGGACCAATTAGGCCCGAGTTTGGACTGGTTTGGCCCAAGTTTGGAGCCCAACCAGTGAGCTGGAACAGTCCAAGCGGTGGCACCGCTGGGCTGGGCAGTGGCACCGCCCAGAACCCGAGAGGTCTGGTGGTGGCACCGCCAATACACTGTTAGTGTCAAACACTGACAAGCGGTGGCATCGCCACTGATAGGCGGTGGCACCGCCAACACCGGGATCCCAAAAGTAATTCAAATTCGGAGCCCAAATTTAAATCCTCTTGGGGCCTATAAATACCCCTTAATTCTCAGCAGAGATAAGACCTTTTTGAGAAGTTAGAAATTGGGAAAAAGCTTTAGCAAAGTCTTGTTTTCAATAGCTTAAGTGTTCACCTCCCTCTTTCTCTTTGAAAAATCTGTAAGAGTGTGAACAACTTGTAAAAAGGTTGTAAGAGGGGTATTTGGTCTTTCCCCTTTAAAGTGATTTGTTAGTGGAAGTTGGGAGCCTCATAGAAGAAGGCTTCGCAAGTAGATGTAGGTCATTTGACCGAACCACTTTACATTGTGGTGTTCCTTGAATGTGTGAGTGTTTAATTTTCTGAACCACTTATCTTCTTAGCGGCAAACTATTTGATTTTCTTCTCCCTACTCTTGACTTCCTTTACTCGTGTTATTTTAGCTAAGTCATCCTTCATCGAATCGAAATCTCTACATATTTACGAAATTGATTTCAAACTTATGAGATTTAATCTGCTGCACTAATTCACCCCCTCTTAGTGTCGCTCCGATCCTAACAACAATCTTTTGAAAAACCCTCTCTATCTGATGGCTAGTGGTAGTTGTGACCTTACTTCCATGTCTTTCCTTTAGGATCACCTGCTTTCCATTAATAAAAAACTTCATGATTAGTTTAGAAAATTCCATGAAACATCACCCAAGGTTGATAGCCATTCAATTCCAAGCACCACTTCGAAGTCTTCCAAAGGTAGCAAAAAGAAGTTCACAAGCAACTCTTGGCCTTGTATAATTAACTTTATCTTCGAACATTTGCTATCACAAGTTAAAATTCATCCATCAGCAATCTTTACTTTGAATTTATTATATTCTTCAATGTGGTAGGCCAATCGGTCAGCAACCTTATTGTCCATAAAATTGTTATTGCTATCAGTATCAATCAAAACTGTAACATGCTGATGTTCCAAAATTTCTCCAACTTTCATAGTTTGTGGGATAGAGTAGCCAGCTAATGCATGCACTGTATGTATGATAGGTCCAACATTGTCATCAGAATCCATACCTTCATAATCGGAGTCCACATTGTTAGCTTCTGGTTCCTCCCCAATTAGTTCAATCATCATAAGTTACTCCTGTTTACATCGGTATTCCCTACTCCACTTTCCATCATAGTGCCAACACAAATCCTTCACTGATCTTTCCTTGAGTTCTTCTCGAGTTAGCCATCAAGTGTTAGGGTTTCAGTTGGGAATAGATGAGATGGGTGGCTTGTTGATTATCTGTTTGTTGTCATTTCTATTTTGACAATTTTCCCTACTAATTTTTCCCTCATGTGAACATGTAAGTGATATCGCAGCGATCATAGTTCACGATTGACGAGCCTTAACTTCACACCGAATATATGGATTAAGTCCTTCGATGAATATACCCACCAATTATCGTTTAGACCAATCTTTGGCTTGATTTGATAATCGTTCAAACCTACTATGATATTCCAATACTATAGAAATCTGACAAATTTTGACGAGTTATCCATCAACATTCTTATATTTAGATGGTCCAAAGCGAACAAGAAGTCCTTTCTTGAATTGCTCTCATGAGAGGACTCTATGGCAAGTTTTATACCAATCAGACCATTAGATTGCATCCCCATCTAGTTGGATTGAGGCTATTTCCACCTTGAATTCTTCTGGGGTTTTGTAAAAACGAAAAAAAATTCTACCCTAGAGATCCAACTGATCGAATCCCCATCTTCCCATCTTGGAAATTCCACCTTAACATGTGGGTAGCTTATGTCATATTTTTAGAGCAATTTTCCTATATCTCCAGATCTATTTAATGCAAAACTTGAACTTCCACCTTGTTGAAACTTGCTAAAGTTCTCCAATATACTCTTTTTGAAATTGTTAAGGGTTTCTTATAGCCGGTTCACAATTCTGGTTTTCAATGCTTCAATTTGTGCTTTCACTAAGTTATCAGTAGCCATTGCATAAGACTACAAATCTGTAATCCCTAGTTCTTTGATGTCTAGTCAAGGGCATCATCACTGTCAACGTGAAGCTATCGAGGAAGCTGACGTCGAGGGTAGTGCTGCAGTCACTGCAAGGAGGAAGAGTTGCTGCCCTTTTTTTATCACTTCGTGGGGTGAGAGCACTGGGGGTTGGAAGGCAACGGCGTTAATGTGGCTATAGTTACTACAACCCAAGGGAGCGATAACTAAGCAGGCAGGGTTGAAGCTGCAGTTGTTAGGATCAAGAGCGGCACTAAGAGGGGGGGTGAATTAGTGCAATGGTAAAATTACGTTGAGTCGAAAATCTTCATACGATAAAAACGTATCAGAAAGATGCTTACTTTGAAAATGTACTGAAGCACAGTGAAAGTGAGAATTCAGTTTTCAATATAAGGAAAAACTATGAAGAAAATACAAACTAGATTTTTATAGTGGTTCGGTCGTTATGACCTACATCCACTCCCGATTCCTCTTCACTCGAGGCCACTAGCTTCCACTACCGATATTTTTTCAATGGGCAAAGATCAACTACCCTTTTACACCCCTCTTCTCCTTTTCACAGGTTTAGGAGACAACTTTTTGCAAACACTCACTCCTCCCTAAACAGAATTCTAAACTTAGAACTAGAGGAGGGGATCTCTCAAGTGATTGTTACAGCGTTTTCCTACTTGTAAGCTCTTTGTGCTTGTGTATGTTAACAAGGGATGAGAGGGGTATTTATAGGCCTCAAGTGGATTCAAACTTGGAGCCTAAAAGTGTCTCATCCTTGATTTTTGAGGTACTGGCGGTACCACCACCTGTGCTGGGCAGTACCACCGCCTGCAGCACTGACACTGGGTGGTACGACCGCCTGACATAGTCTTGAAGACTGTGTCATGATGGTTCCACCTATTGGGTCTCTGTTTGGGTCTTTCACTTGGCCCAACATAGCCTAAACTTGGGCCCAATTGGCCCCTAATTGAGTTAGCCCAATTCCAACCCACGTCTAAAACCTACTTTGATCTAGACAATTATTACAAAGCTAATCAAATGTTGTTTGGCATACCATTGGTTCATCAATGCCTCATCCGATTCTTCGGTACATCATCCTCTTTTACGGCCTATTGCCTAATCGGCCAGTTGACCTCCGCAACTCTGATTTTCTTGACATAATTTTCACTCTTCTTGGCCCAATGCTCGATCCCATGGCCTGAGGTCTTCTGTCGATACATCGACTGATCCTCCAGCTCGACGTTCAATCTTCTGACATATTCCACTCTGGCCCAACATGATTCTTCCTGCTTTAATTGTCTCTCCCTAATCAAGGCTTCCTGCATCACTCAAAGAGCAGATCAGATAAACACTATCAATTGGTTTCATCATCAAAATCTGAGATTCAATAACGATGATGGCAATTGGTGGTTATGGTAGAGGATGCAGAGCAAGAGGGAGGTGGTGCTGAAGCGATTGGGGTTGAGGCTTCGATGGTGGCAACCGATACATATGGCAAAGGATGCATAGCAATGGGGGAGGCAGTGGTGTTTTGAATGCTGGTGGAGAAGAGGAATCGATGGTGATGCAATTGGGAACAAGGGCAATCGGTGAGTTGCCCTATTTCGGTCACCGTAATGAAGTTGCTGCCTGAGGTCAAGAGGCAGCGATGGTGGCACGGTTGGAGGCAACGTCACCAAGGGTCGTCGAGGGTTGGGATCGATGAGGGGGGAGGCTTGCTGGTCGAAAAACAATGGCGGCGGCCCTTTCTTGCTCGAGCAGGATGAGGTGGTCTACTGGTTGGGAAATAGCGACAGTGTTGGCATGGGGGTCACTAAGGGCTGGGATCGATGAGGGGGTGGTCCACTAGCCGGGAAGCAGCGGTGGCTGTGGTCACTAGCCAGTGAGCAGTGGACTCTATTTCGCTGGTCGGGCTTCTTTCTCGCACGAGAAGGATGCGACTGCATAATTTTTTTTTTTTATGATAACTACAACAAGAACGTTGAGGATCACTGCTCTGATATCAAATAGTAAGACCCTAGGATTTTATTATAGAGGAAAGAGGAGAAAAGGGATTATCACTTCGAGAGGATTGGCCTCCTTGATCACTTCGAGGGGATCGACCTCTTAGGGTTTGTCAAAATACTGAATAATATTTTATTGCTTGCCGAAAAAAAATAGTTGCATCCCTATTTATTGAGTTCCACCCAGAGTCTACTAGGACTTGGACTCTTAATATTAAATAAATATTAAATAAATCTCTATCCGACTCTTATCGAACTAAATAAACTCAACAAAATATTATTCAAAGGCAAAGAAAATAAAGGGATCCTAACACCTTACGAGAACTATAAAGTGTCAATAGAGGATCATCCACTCTCGATGTCATGAGAGGGATATCTCATGTGTTCTTGCTCAATCAACTCCCTGGCCAGGGTCATTCGGATTGAGAGAAAAAGAGTTCTCCGAGAGAATCTGATTAGAGCGAGACTCAAGTAGAAACCGTATGGACTCGACAGCACCATGCCCGGTATATGGTCTCTAGGATATTAGTGTTGAATCTCAAATTTTGATGATGAAACCAATTGATAGTGTTTATGATTTAATTTTTATTTTGAGTAACGCAGGATGCTTCGATTAGGGAGAGATAATTAAAGTCGGAAGAATCATGTTGGGCAGGAGAAAAACATGTCAGAAGATTAGACGTTAAGCCGAAGGATCGGTCAACGTATTAACAGAAGGCTCTAGGCCATGAGTTTGGGCATCGAGCCAAGAAGAGCAGAAATTATGCCAAGGAAATCGAAGTTGCGGAGGTCAACTGGCCAATTGGGTAATAGGCCGCAAGAGAGAATGATGCACCGAAGAATCGGACGAAGCGTCTATGAACTAATGACATACCAAAAAATATTTGATTAGCTTAATAATAATCGTCTAGATCAAAGTAGGTTTTAACTATGCAGGATTAACTATGATAGCAAGGCATAAAACAAAATGAAGTCTCGAAGTCAATAATGTGATTTCGTTAAGAGTTCGAGAGTTCGTTGAAAGTCCGGACGTTCATTAGAAATTTGCTAGAATTGACCGAGAAGTCTAGGAGCTAGCCAAAGAAGCTTATCGAAACTTGCCAAGAAGATCATTGTGAAGTCCAAGAGCTTGCCAGGAGTCTGCTAGAACATTGCCGAGAGATCATTGAAAGTTCACTAGAAGATCACCAAAAGAAACCTAGACTTACGGACTTGTTTAGCTTAGTAAATGCCTTAAATTTCATAGTTAGCACATAATTGGGATTGGAATTGGGCCAACCCAATTAGGGGCCAGTTGGACCCATTTATAGATTGTGTTGGGCCCAATAAAAGGCCCAAACAGTGACCCAACAGTCTCCGAGACTATGTCAGACGGTGGTACCGCCCAATGTTAGTGTCAAGCAATGGTACCACTAGTCTAGGTGATGGTACCACCCAGACACAGTCTTCGAGAGACTGTCAGGCGATGGTACCACCCAGTGTCAGGCTGCATACGATGGTACTACCTAGTGCAGGCGGTGGTACCGCCCGTACCCTGGAAACCCGGGATGAGACATTTTTAAGCTCCAAGTTTGAATCAACTTGAGGCCTATAAAAACCCCTCTCATCCTTGGTTAACACACACAAGCACAAAGAACTTAAAAATGAGAAAATGCTATAGAAATCACTTGAGAGAATCCTTCCTCTAATTCAAAGTTTAGAATTCTGTTTAGGGAGGAGTGTGTGCTTGTAAAGGTTGACTCCTAAACCTATAAAAAGGAGAAGAGGGGTGTAAAAGGGTAGTTGATCTTCGCCCGTTGAAAGAAGATCATTAGTAGATGTTGGTGGCCTCGACGGAAGAGGAATCGGTGGAGTGGATGTAGGTCACGATGACCGAACCACTATAACTTGGTTTGCATTTACTTCTTGCAATTTACATTTACTACAAACTGCCATTATTTACTTGCTTTATATCTACTACACTCTTCCGTATGCTTTCAAGTTATCATCTTCTGAAACTGGCTTAATCGCAAGGAGATTTTGAACTGACATAATATTTACCGCTACACTAATTCACCCCCCAAGTGCCGACTCATTCCTAACAGTTGGTATCATAGCCTTGTTTTTCTCATTTGGTTTAACACCCAAGAGAAATTGCTCTTTTCGGCTTTCAAGAGGGTCACTCTCTCATTCGTCCTCTCATGTTCAATGGGACAGACTACACATATTGAAAAACTCGAATGAGAGTTTTCTTACTTTCGTTGAATCTCAATTTATGGAATATAATCTAATTTGGTTTTCAAAAGTCTTCTCTTCCAATGAATGATTGGAATAAGTTGAAGAAGAAAACTTTCTCTTTAAATGCAAAGGCTATGAATGCCTTATTTTGCGCCGTAAACCAAAATGAATTCAATCGGGTTTCTACTTGTGAAATGACTTTCGATATTTGGCACACTCTCGAAATCACACACGAAGGCACGAATAGAGTTAAAGAGTCTAAAGTCAATTTTTTAATGTATGATTTTGAACTTTTTCGAATGAAGTAGTGTAAAACCGTTGTTGACATGTACACCCGTTTTACGGATGTTATCAATGGTATAAAAGCTTTTGGCAAATGCTTTTCTAATTTTGAACTCGTTAACAAGATCTTAAGATCTCTTTCTGAAAATTGGGATCCTAAAGTAACGGTCATTCAAGAGGCCAAAGATTTGAATACGTTTTCGATCGAAAACTTATCGGGTCTTTAATGACCTACGAAATGACTAATATGATACATAACGAACTTAAAAATAACCTTCCAAAGAACATAAAGGATTTTGTACTTAGAACAAAAGAAAACCATTCGAGTGAAAGCTCAAGTGATGGTGAACTTAAACCTCTCACAATAAAGATTAAAATATTTTTAAAACAAGAATCAAAAATTAAAAGTAAACTTAAAAAGAATGCAATTACTTGCTATGAATGCAAGAAGAAGAAAGTACTTTGGGACGAAACGAGTACCTCCGATGAAGAGGAGAAAACCGATAAAGACGAAACGACAAACTTCGCTTTAGTGACTCTTGACAACGAGGTAAACAACTCAAACAAAACTCCTTTACTTTATTTTGAAATTACTTAATGATTTTTCATGAGTTATTTTTAAATTAATTAGTAAAAAATAAAAAATAAAAATTATAAAAAATTGTATCATGCTTCTTTTTATGAAAATTATATGTTTTATGATAAAGGAACAAAATGTTAGATTTAAATCTAATGATTAATCCTATGTATGTTTTTAAGAAGAAATAATATATAATCATGTTGATTTCCGTATTGCTTTTCGATTTTGATTGAAGATACCTTATGTTCAATGAAGCCATACTTGATGTTTTAATAAAATAGTTTAATGATAATTTGAGATCATGCTTAATGAGTTTGTCTTTCAAAATTATGCATGATGATTCTTGTGATTTATGGATTATCGATCTTTGTAGTAATAAAAGTTCTTTTCGTTTTAAATGATGATGCATATTTTTGATTGGCATAAAAAGACAAAGGTATGCTTGTATGAAATCAAATCACTTAGATTAAAACAAAAAGGGAGAATGCATGTTTTCTTGAAAATACCTCTAAAGCTTTTCGATTTTTCAACAAGTGATTTTTAGTGATGAATCTATCTTAAGTAATCTCTTCAAAATGATCTTGATTTGATGATTTGAATTTAAATGAGTTTTATTTTGCTTTTTTGAGATTTATAACTTGAGATTTCTTATGCATGAATTAAGATATTATATCGTTTGATCTCCTAAGTTTCTTTTATCCATTTATAAAAGAAGAGATTCATTGAAATAAATGGCATTCATGAAAAATTGAGACATTATGCATGAATCGAGTTCTCATGTGAATCTATTTATGTTGCCTTCATTAAATTTTTCGAAAAGTGATGATATGAATTTGAATAAAAAATTTTCAACCGAATCATGAACTTTCTTTTTTATTTCTCTACCTGAGCTATCTTTTATGAGAATAAAAAATTTTCTATCTTCGATTATTTCTTCTTATCATTACTAAAGAAGAGACTTATACAAACAAACTATGACCTTGATAATGGTTTGTAATGGTTTGAAATTATGCATGTTATATGTTGAAGATTTGAAACCATGTTTTGATATCATGCATACCCAAGAAATGTTGATTTGATAAATTGAATGAGTTGAAAATGAATGATGTTTTTTCTCTTGATTATAACTTGTGATATTTTTTTTATGAACATCATCTTAATTTCTCGATATTTGATACCATTATGATGTGAAATATTTTTTATTTGGAATTATGCATGCAATACTTATTATTTTATTATGATGATGTATATGATGTATTGCATATGATGTGAATCATGATTAAAATTGCCTTGATTTGAATTTAAGGTTTATCTCAATTATGGTATTTTGAAATAAGAATGACACTTTATCTTTATTATAATTTATAAATTGAAATAAATGGAAATGAATTTCACTATTGTATTGTTATTCCCCTCTTTTTGTCAATGATAAAGGGGAAGAAAAAAATTGCTAGCGTGCACATCATGAAAAGAGGCAAACTTGCTAGCTTGCTATCTTAAAAGAGAAGCAAGAAGTGCTATCTTGCAAATCTCAAGAGAAGCAATGTTTGCTAAGTTACACATTTCAAGAAGATGGAAAAATAGTCTATCTTGCATACTCTAAAATGATATAAATTTGTTAGCTTATATGTTCTCATATGATGTAACACTTGCTAAATTTGCTAGAAGAAAAACTTGCAAAGAAGTAAGATTGTTAACTTGCATACTTCAAGAAGCAAAAGTTGCCTTCTTGAACATCTCAAATATTGCTAGCTTATTTTTTAAAATGTTGTAAAAATTTGCTATCTTGAACATCATCAAGAATTGCTAGCTTGCAATCTCAAGAGAAGCAAAAGTGCTATCTTGCCTATCTCAAGAATCAAAACATGCTAACTTGCTAATCTAGCAAAATTTACAAACTTGCAAAATTCAAAATTATTGCTATCTTGCATGATGATAAAACTTGATATTATGATTATTATGCAATGATTTGAACTTGTATGTCTAAACACTTGATAGTTGAATTTCTCCTTTTTGTTGATGACAAAGGGGGAGAAGTATGATGTTATGCATGATTTTATCATGATATGTTGCTTGGATTTTTTAATCCAAGAGTTCTATCAATATGACATATTGATAGGGGGAGTTAAAAGTTAACCTCATCATCAATTGGTTGTCATCATTAAAAAGGGGGAGATTATTAAATCTCATATTTTGATGATGAAATTAATTGATAGTGTTTATGATTTAATCTGCGTTTTGAGTAATGCAGGATGCTTCGATCAATGAGAGATAATTAAAGCAGGAAGAATCATGTTGGGCCAGAGAAAAACATGTTAGAATATTGGACGTCAAGCCGGAGGATCGGTCGACGTATTGACAGAAGGCTTCAGGCCATGAGTTCGAGCATCGGGCCAAGAAGAGCAGAAATTATGCCAAGGAAATCAGAGTTGCAGAGGCCAACTAGCCGATTGGGTAATAGGTTGCAAGAGAGGACGATACGCCAAAGAATCGGACGAAGCGTCAATGAACCTGATAGGGGTAAAAACAAATTGGACGTAACACACCGGATTTGACGTAATACACCCCGACGTCAGCCACCCCTGGACGGCACACTGCCCCAGGGGGCGAGCATTAACACCAACGTAATGTGCACCCTCGCTCACCGTACCCAGACGACCTCATCGTCTAACCCCGCACGACCGGACGAGGCAGGGGAAGGCGTCGACCAAGGTTCACCATACCCTACGGCGGCTCGGCCTCCCACGCAACGCCCACGACGACGACAGACGCAATCGGGTGTACGGCCCTGCCCCGACAGGATGGCGCATCAGGTAACATCGAACTTACCTATAAATACCCTCGGGCTTCAAGCGAGCCAGGCAAGCACACAGAAGCACGACTTCACCCAAAAACTCCTCTCCCAATCACTGACTTGATCGTCGGAGGGGTCGGGCCGAACCGTCGACCCGACCTTTGTGCAGGTACTCGACCGAAGCCGACCCAACCCGGTGTCACGGAGCTTTCCAGCCAGATCCCTCGCAATCGGCCGTCACAAGATCCCCCCAGTCACGCCTGTTCCCAGCCGTTCGGACCCCTGAACCAGCCGTGTCGACCCCATGGTCACGGCTAAAAAAGTTACTTACCATAACAGATTGGCGCTAGAAGGAGGGCTGTCCGAATGTCAAGCGATCAGCAAATCCACTTTGGTGAGCCCTCGGCCGTTGGGCTCCCCACCCCGGGGGGACACCCCCCGCATGAGGAATCCCGTGACGAATACCCCGCAGCGGCGTCGGAACGTTACTGGCAACTGTTCAATGATCCAGGCTTGTCGCCTCCCGACGGCGCACCCGCCGGCCCACCGCCGGTGTCACTCGAGGCCTTTCACAACCTCGCTCATCAAGTCCGGGCTCTGACAAGCATGGTCCAGACTATCATCCCGATCGTCTCCCAACGAACTCCTCAGCATGCGACCCGCCCTTCGCAGCAGTAGGAGACCCTCGTCCGGACTCACGTACCGCTTCCCGAGCTCCCTGGCTCGCCTCGAAACCCGATAACTCGGCCCGGGAGCCGGGAAGCAGAAGATACGGCGAGCCGCCCCGAGCGCGAGGCTCCGTTTGCCGACTCTACAAATGCCCTACGAGCTCAGTTGCGCCTCGTCAGTCAAAGACTTGATGAAGTACAACAGGAAGTCCATAAGTTGAAAGGAGAGCTCGGGGTAGACGGGCAGCAAGGATCCCCGTTCACCCCCGAGATCCAAGATCAGGCAATCCCATCACACTTCCGCGTCCCCTCGTTGGACGCGTATGATGGTGCCGTTGACCCAGCGGACCACGTGGCCGCTTTTCGCGCCCAGATGGCGCTATACGGGACTTCCGACGCCTTGATGTGCAGGGCATTCCCATGTTGGGAAGAAAGGCGTACGCCCGAGCCGCTCTAGACGTAACCTCTGGACACGGGCCCGAGCCCGAAATCACCTTCCCGACCGGGGTATCCGAGCAACCCGAACACGACGACGCCCTTGTGATATCGGCTAGGATGGCCAACGCGCAGGTAAGAAGGATCATGGTCGACACTGGGAGCTCGGTCGATATACTCTACTTCGACGCCTTCCAGAAGCTCGGCTTGGCCAGGGAGAATATGAGGCCAATGAGTTCAGCGCTCACCGGATTCACAGGAGATTCGATATCACCTCTGGGGGCTATTACTCTGCCCTTAACTCTAGGGGTCCCACCGAGGTCGAAGATGGTAATGACCACCTTTTTGGTGGTCGACCTTCCCACTGCTTACAACGCCATACTCGGACGGCTGACCCTCAACAAGGTCAGAGCCGTCGTCTCGACCTACTACCAAACCATCAAGTTCCCGACTCACGCTGGGGTCGGAGAAGTTACGGGAAGCCCCCGAGAGTCCAGGCGGTGCTACCTGACCGCCCTTTCACTACACAAGAGGACCAGGATCGAGCCGCCGCTGGAAGATCCGCGGGAAACAAAAAAGCCGGCCCCTCATCCCGAGCCGAGGGGGTCCACCGTGGATATACCATTACAAGAAGCCTGGCCTGACCGGACGGTCAAAGTTGGTTCGGAACTACCCGAACAGGAACGAGAGCAGCTCGTCGGCCTCCTGCGGGAAAATGCCGACGTCTTCGCCTGGTCCCCATTTGACATGACGGGCGTCGATCCAGGAGTTGCACAGCACCATCTCAACATCCCACCTAATGCTCGCCCGGTGAAACAAAGACCCAGGCGGCAAGCCCCTGACCGGCAACGTGCCATACGAGAAGAGGTGACCCATCTCCTAGCGGCAGGCTTCATAGAAGAAGCCAGGTATCCTCAATGGCTGTCCAATGTAGTCCTTGTGAAAAAACACAATGGAAGCTGGAGGATGTGCGTTGACTACACTAGTCTCAACAATGCATACCCGAAAAACTGCTACCCCCTCCCGAGGATCGACCAGTTGGTCGACGCGACGGCCGGACACGCACGCCTCTCTTTCATGGATGCCTATTCGGGATACAACCAGATCAGGATGGCACCCGAAGACAGAGAGCATACGGCCTTCCTCACCGATCAAGGGGTGTACTTCTATAAGGTCATGCCGTTCGGATTGAAGAACGCCGGGGCCACATATTAGAGAACGGTGAACAAGATGTTCGCCCACCAGATCGGGAGGAACATGGAAGTTTACGTGGACGACATGATCGTGAAAAGCCAAGAGGCCGGAGCACACATTGCCGACTTGACCGAGGCGTTCACCACGCTACGCAAGTTCGGTATGCAACTTAACCCCACAAAATGCGCCTTCGGTGTCACCTCCGGGAAATTCCTCGGGTTCATCATACACGAAAGAGGAATTGACGCCAACCCGGAGAAGGTCCAGGCAATCATCGACATACAGTCACCCCGGACGATCAAAGACCTGCAGTGACTTAACGGAAGGCTTGTTGCCATGTCTCGCTTTCTCGCCTGGTCGGGCGATTGCTGCCTCCCCTTCTTCAGGGCGCTCAAAAACCCGAAAAGCTTCCAGTGGATGACGGAGTGCGAGGAAGCTTTCAAACAAACGAAACAGCACCTGGCCAACCTCCCCCGACTCGCCTCTGTTTCTCCCGGGGAAAAGCTGGGCCTCTACCTAGCGGCCTCCCCCCATGCAGTCAGTTCCGTCCTGATCAAAGAAAGCTCTGGCGAACAACTTACGATCTACTACGTCAGCCACATCCTGAGCAGACCCGAGGGGCGTTACCCGCCGATAGAGAAACTCGCGCTCGCCCTGGTGTTGTCAGCTCGGAAGTTGCGCCCCTACTTCCAGGCCCACCCGGTGGAGGTCATCACCGACCAACCCCTTCGGCAGGTTTTATCTAAATTTGATGTTGTAGGACGGCTCCTCAAATGGGCGGTGGAGCTCGGCGAACATGATATAAGATACGTGCCCAAGACCGCCATCAAGGCCCAAGCGGTAGCCGACTTCATCGCGGAGCTAACTCAGGTGGCAGACGGGGATCTCGAGCAACCTCCCGAGGTTTGGATCCTACACGTGGACGGCTCGGCCAGCTCAAAGGGTGCCGGTGTGGGACTGGTTCTGCTTGCCCCCGACGACCGCTCGTTCGAGCGCTCCCTCCGCTTCGGGTTTAAAGCCACTAACAACGAAGCGGAATACGAGGCGCTCCTAGTAGGACTCAGGTTGGCCCTCGAGATGCAGGTGGCTGCTATACACGTCCTCACTGACTCGCAGCTTGTGGTCGAGCAGCTCAGCGGTGGATATGAGGCTCGGGACCCAACCATGGCGAAATACCTGGCACGGGTAAGGGACCTGACTGCTAAGTTCCCTTATTTCACATTGTCCAATGTTCCAAGGGAGGAGAACGAGCGGGCCGATGTGCTGGCTAAGCTGGTGTCGAAGCCGACCTACGAAGCATGGCCGGAGGTCGAGGAGCTTCCTACCCGCGCCATCGAAGTAGCGACTACAGCCCCCGGCAGTGCGCCGATCACATGGGTGCAGGAGCTGCTACGCTTTAAGTGGGATGGGACCCTTCCCCACGACGAAGTTGCGGCTCGGCGTCTGCGTCGTACACACGCGTGGTACACTGAAGAGAGTGGCCGGCTTTATAGGCGGTCCTTCACCTACCCCCTCCTACGATGCTTGGAGCCCGACGAGGCCCAGACGGTCCTAGCCGAGATCCACGAGGGAGTCTGCGGAGAACACAGCGGCGGGCGAACCTTGGCACACAAAATACTTCGCCAAGGTTACTACTGGCCGACCATGTGCCGGGACGCGAAAGCTTACCCGCAGCGGTGCGGTTCGTGCTAAGAACACGCCCGCGCACCCCGATAGCCCGCGGTCCCACTTAGCCCCATCGCGTGCGCGTGGCCGTTCGCACAGTGGGGGTTGGACCTGCTCGGACCTTTCCCACCGGCTTCAGGGCAGCGAAAGTACATCATCGTGGGAGTGGATTATTTCACGAAGTGGGTCGAGGCCGAGCCGTTGGCGACAATCACGGAGCAACAAATGGTGACTCGGTTCGGGTTGCCCAAAACCATCATTACGGATAACGGACCTCAGTTCGCCGGTAGGAGGTTCCGGGAGTTCTGTGCCAGTCATGGCATCTAGCTAAGGTTCAGCTCAGTGGCCCATCCTCATACGAACGGGTTGGCAGAGGTAACCAATCAGTCCATCTTGGACGGACTCAAAAGAAGGGTGTCCGCAGCCCGATCGGCCTGGACCGACGAACTCCCTAGCGTCCTATGGTCACTATGCACCACTCCCAAGACCACAACCGGAGAGTCCCCGTACAACCTGACGTTCGGAACCGAAGCTGTCCTGCCACCCGAGGTGGCTATCTCCACCCTTCGGATGAGGAGCTACGACGAGGAAGTCTCGAACGAGGGACTTCGAGCCAGCCTCAACATGCTCGAGGAGCGGCGCGCTGACGCACACCCGAAGGCCCTCTCTTATAAGAGAGCCGTCGCAAGGGTCTACAACAGGAAGGTACAACCCCGATTGATTAAGTTAGGCAACCTGGTCCTCTGAAAGGCCGAGGTCAGCGACCCGACCCGAGCCAAGGGGAAGCTAGCCCCCAAATGGGAAGGACCTTATCGGGTCGTCGAGGTAGTCCGACCGGGTACTTACCGGCTCACGACAATGGACGGTTCTCCCTTGCCGAGAACCTGGAATGTCAGGAACCTTAAGAAGTTTTTCATCTGAAACAAAGAAACCTTTTTCGTTTAGAGAAGAAGAACTTTTTTTCCGAAGGAAGAAGCTTTTTGCCTAGGAAACAAAGAAGGAGACAATAAGACGAAAGGAGAAAAGTTTTTCCTTTTATTGAAGAAAGCAAGCCAACTTACAGGACCCGACTTACAAAAACCGACTAGCAAAACAAAATACAGGACCCTTCTTCATTGTTGGGGCTCCTCCAAGCAATCGTCGAAGGGGACCTCCTCGGGCATGTCCACCCCATGGTCCTCGGGGTGAGGAGCGAAGGGGTTATCCTCCACCTCGAGACCAGGGTGACGAGCACGGAAACGGGAAGTAGCGATTCGGTATCCATATTCGAAGGATACCTGCCCCGTCCACATCAGCCCAAGCTCGAACCCCTCCGACTTCTTGTATGCCTCGAGGAGCTCCTTGTTTTTCACGGGTCGAAGTCGGGCCTCCTCCGCCAATGCTTCCGAGGCCGCTCTCGCTTCGGCCTTCGCCCCCTCCAGCTTCTTGCTGAGGGCGCTTGCCTCCGACTTCAACCGTCGGAGCTCGACCCGCTCCAACCTTATTGTCTTTTGGAGCTCCTCGTTCGCCTTTTTCAAGGCCTCGAGCTCCGACAAGAGGTGAGCCGCCTCCGCCTCAAACTCAGCCGCGCGCCTCTCGGCGGCTGCCACGGCCTCTGGATCGGCCCCGGCGCGAACCTCCTCCACCTGGCGGTGGAGCTCGACATTGCGGTTGATGAGGCCCCTGATGATCCGCCCGGCGTCACGCACCCTGTCCATCAGGGCCGTCGTATAATGGAGGATCTGCGGTAGGAAAGGACGGGTTAAAAAGGGGGTGGTGTCAGGCAAACAAGACTAGCCAAAGCAAGAAGGAAAGTACTTACCCAGATCAAAGATTGGGCGGACTTGTTAAGCAACGCCTCCGAGGGCAGGACATATAAATCCCGAGCCATGTCGGGATAAAGCGCGCCTCGAAGCAACGTCGCGGTGGGGTCCCCTCCGACCCACACTCTGTCCCCCCGGGACAAACCGCCCCAGCGGGCGACTAGGGGGTCGCTGGGCCTCCCGAGTGGAGCCTCCCCTACCAGTCGCATCAGGAACGACTCCCCGTCCCCAGTTGGTAGTCGGCACAAGTCACGCACGGAGGTCGGTCGCGGATCCTTCCCAACCGCACGCCGGTTGGGCCCAGCCTCGCCCCGGCGGGGGCCTTCCTCAGCCCCCTTTGAGGGCGCCGCCTTTGCCTTCTTCCGAGGGCGCCCGACCTCAACCTCCAGAGGCGCATCCTTCATGCCAAGCTGTGGGTCGGTCAGCAACGCTGGGGGAGGAGCTTGCGGGTCGGCCGGGGGTGCTGAAGGAGGAGCTTGCGGTGCGTCGTTTCCGAGGAGCGACCGGAGGTTCACCATTTCTGCAAAAGATGAGAAAAACGTCAGCACTAAGGAAGAACCACGCAAATACCCGAACCAAACGACAACTAACGTACCCAGAGGCATCGGGCTGAGGCCCGCCTCGACCAGCCACTCCTCGGTCATGTTCCGGAGGGCCTGGGACCTGGGGAGAATCTCCCTGAGCCTCCCCAGGTCGAGGCGCTCTGCTTCGCCCAAACATGGGGTGGTGTTGTCGATCGCCCTCGCAGACCAACGAACCCCGAAACCCCAGTCCTGTGCGCGGCTGACGTAAAAGAACCTCCTCTTCCACCCTTTATTATTAGAGGGGGCCCCTCCAACTCGGAAGCCCTTCCGGGCAGACAAAAAAAACCCCCCGAACCCTTGGTGAGGCGATAACAAGAAAGAAAAAGGTGGAGGGTGGGGGCGATATTGGCATAGTGGCATTCCCCCAAGAATACCACCAAGTAACGCCAGGAGTTCGGCGCCACTTGGGATGGCGCAATCCGCCAGAAAGACAAACAGGACACAATGAGGGGGTGCAGGGGGAGGCGCAAACCTGCCTCCAGGGCGTCTAGGGTTAAGGCGAAGCCCTTCGGGACTGGGTCGTACGCCCGTTGTCCCGGTTCAAGCGCACCAAGAACGTAGTCCCTTGGGATACCATAGCGCTCCCGGAGTCCGACCAATGACGACTCACTCACAGAGGAGTCCTAATCATGCGGCCACATCAAGGCCTCAAGGGCCCGCGCCACCTCCCCGTCAGATGACTCGACAAGGGGCAGAACAGGACTTCCCTCCCTAACTCCGGGGGAATGGATAGAAGAGGAGGAGGGAGAGGACACCATCCTAACTGACCTTAACTAGGGAAGGTGCTATGGGAGAGGAGAGCGACGCTAGAGGGGAGGAGGACGACCGGAAGAAAGACGGCGAGACCGGAAGGAAAAAAACTCAGCAGTGAAAGATGGAGGTGAAGCCAGGCGCCCGCCATTTAAAGGGGACGTCCCGCCGGAACCAGCGCCCCTTCGCCTCCCGAGAGTGGGCGGCAGCCCACTCGCACATGCGTGTAACCGTCGCGTCGCATCGGAAAATACCCAAAGGCGATCCGCCTTAATGAAGGCCTGACATGGCAACCCCGCCAAAACGGCAGCCTCCGGACGCCTCGAGTCCGACGCCCTAAGACGTGCGGCGGAAGCAATCAACTCCCCCTTAGGAGAGAAATTAAATGCGCCAGCTCTTTGATCCCCGCCGCCATCGAACTGAAGGGAACGCCGCCCGAGACCACACTTGCGCGGTAACCCGCCTGCGTCGTGCTCCTCGGCCCTCGGCTACACGCCGCCCGAGACCACACCTGCGCGGTAACCCGCCTGCGTCGTGCTCCTCGGCCCTCGGCTACACGCCGCCCGAGACCACACCTGCGCGGTAACCCGCCTGCGTCGTGCTCCTCAGCCCTCGGCTACATGCCGCCCGAGACCACACCTGCGCGGTAACCCGCCTGCATCGTGCTCCTCGGCCCTCGGCTACACGCCGCCCGAGACCACACCTGCGCGGTAACCCGCCTGCGTCGTGCTCCTCGGCCCTCGGCTGCACGCCGCCCGAGACCACACCATCGGCTCCATGACCCCCGAGTTCAACTCTGCCCAACCAACCCACCGACGTCGAGCCCCTCGGATCCGCGTGGCCAACCCACCAGAAGGCAGCAGCCATGCATCGGACCCCCTACATGAAAAACCGACGCATAGCTCCTTTCAGGGGGGGAATATGATAGGGGAAAAATAAATTGGACGTAACACATCGGATTTAACGTAATACACCCCGACGTCAGCCACCCCTGGACGGCACACTACCCCAGGGGGTGAGCATTAACACCCCCTGGGCCCTCGGCTGCACGCCGCCCGAGACCACACCATCGGCTCCATGACCCCCGAGTTCAACTCTGCCCGACCGACCCACCGACGTCGAGCCCCTCGGATCCGCGTGGCCAACCCACCAAAAGGCAGCAGCCATGCATCGGACCCCCTACATGCAAAAACCGACGCATAGCTCCTTTCAGGGGGGGAATATGATAGGGGTAAAAATAAATTGGACGTAACACATCGGATTTGACGTAATACACCCCGACGTCAGCCACCCCTGGACGGCACACTACCCTAGGGGGCGAGCATTAACACCAACGTAATGTGCACCCTCGCTCACCGTACCCAAACGACCTCATCGTCTGACCCCGCATGACCGGATGAGGCAGGGGAAGGCATCGACCAAGGTTCGCCATACCCTGCGGCAGCTCGGCCTCCCACGCAACGCCCACCACGACGACAGACGCAATCGGGTGTACGGCCCTGCCCCAGCAGGATGGCGCATCAGGTAACATCGAACTTACCTATAAATACCCTCGGGCTTCAAGCGAGCCAGGCAAGCACACAGAAGCACGACTTCACCCAAAAACTCCTCTCCCAATCACTGACTTGATCGTCGGAGGGGTCGGGCCGGTCCGGCCCGACCTTTGTGCAGGTACTCGACCGAAGCCGACCCAACCCGACGTTATGGAGCATTCCAGCCAGATCCCTCGCAATCGGCCGTCACAAGATCCCCCCAGTCACGCCTGATCCCAACCGTTCGGACCCCTGAACCAGCCGCGTCGACCCCAAGGTCACAGCTAAAAAAGTTACTTACCGTAACAGAACCAATGACATGCCGAACAACATTTGATTAGCTTAGTAATAATTGTCTAGATTGAAGTAGGTTTTAACTATGAAGGATTAACTACGATAGCAAGGTATAAAGCAAATTGAAGTCTCAGAGTCAAGGATGCGATTTCGTTGGGAGTTCGAGTGTTCGTCGGAAGTCTAGATGTTCATCAGAAGTTTTACTAGAATTGACCGAGAAGTCTAGGAGCTTGCTAAAAAAAGCTCATCGGAACTCGCCAAGAAGATCGTCGTGAAGTCCAGGAGCTTGTCGGGAGTCCACTAGAACATTGTCGAAAGATCGTCGAAGTTCGCCGGAAGAAACCTAGACTTACGGACTTGTTTAGCTTAGTAAATGTCTTAAATTTCGTAGTTAGACATAATTGGGATTGGAATTGGGCCAACCCAATTAGGGGTTAGTTGAGCCCATGTATGGACTATGTTGGGCCCAATTAAAGGCTCAAATAGTGACCCAACAGATAGCACAATCGTGGCATAGTCTCCAAGACTATATCAAGCAATGGTACCACTAGTCTAAGTGATGGTATCGCCCAATGTCAGTATCAGGCGATGGTACCGCCCAGACACAGTCTCTGAGAGACTATCAGGCAGTGGTACTGCTTAGTGTCAGGTTATAAGCGGTGATACCACCCAGTGCAGGCGATGGTATCGCTCGTACCCCAAAAACCCGGGATGAGACATTTTTAGGCTTTAAGTTTGAATCAACTTGAGGCCTATAAAAATCTCTCTCATCCCTGGTTAACACACACAAGCACAGAGAACTTAAAAGTGAGAAAACGCTATAGAAATCACTTGAGAGAATCTCTCCTCTAATTCGAAGTTTAGAATTCAGTTTAGGGAGGAGTGTGTACTTGTAAAGGTTGACTCTTAAATCTATGAAAAGGAGAAGAGGGGTGTAGAAGGGTAGTTGATCTTCGCCCGTTGAAAAAAGATCGTTAGTGGATGTCGGTGGCCTCGACGGAAGAGGAATCGGTGGAGTGGATGTAGGTCACGACGATCGAACCACTATAACTCGGATTGCATTTACTTCTTGCAATTTACATTTACTGTAAACTGCCATTCTTTACTTGCTTTACATCCACTACACTCTTTCGTGTGATTTCAAGTTAACATCTTCTGAAACGGGTTTAATTGCAACGAGATTTTGAACCGATATAATTTTTACCGCTGCACTAATTCACCACCACTACCCCCCCCCCCCCCCCCCCCCCCCCCCCCCCTCCTTAGTGCTAACTTGTTCGTAACAATTAGATGAATGAGGTAATGAGCATAGTGAGAGTAAGAAATTAGTTTGCAATGAAAATGAAAACTATAAAGTAAATGCAAACCAGATTTTATAGTGGTTCGATCATTCCGACCTACGTCCACTCTCGATTCCTCTTCACTCGAGGCCGTCGACTTTCACTACCGATTTTTTTTCCAATGGGCAAAGATCAACTACGCTTATAACTCTTTCTCCTTTTCACAGGCTCAAGAGAGAACCTTTACACCTCTCTCTTTTAGACCTCACTCCTCCATTAGAAACCTTCTAACTCTAGGAGGAAGAGGCTCACTAACTTTATAGAGATTATAATTCTTTTTTCTCAAGTATATTTTTCCTCTTTTCTACTTAATTTCATGCACTTCCAAACAGAAATAACTAGAGTATTTATAGGCACCAAATGGCTTTAAAAATAGAGCCAAAAAAGGTCTCATCCCATGTTTCCTGGGTCTTAGCGGTACCACCGCCTATGCTGGGCAATACAATTGCCTACAGCACAGACACTGGGCGGTACCACCACTCAGACTGGTGGTACCACCACTCAGACTGGTGGTACCACCACCTGACACAATTTGGGAGACTATGTCTAGGTGGTACCACCGCTCAATCTAGCGATACCACTGCTTGATAGCCTAAAATGGTGTGCTCTTGACTTTTCCCGCTTATAGGTAGTTCCACCTAACCTTGGGTCACCGAATGGGCCTTCTACTTGGCCCAAAACAATCTCAACTCAGGCCCAATGGGACCTAATTGAGTTAGTATAATTACACCAAAAACTAACTCAATTATAATGTAACTATGACCAAATGAGACACAACCGATTATAAGATTAGAATTTTATATTGTCTGGCATGTCATTGGTTCATCCAGCACTTTGTCCAATCCTTCGGTGCATCATCCTTTCCTTCGGTGTATTATCCAATCAACATGTTAATCTCCCGTAACTTCCAATCTCCTTAGCGTAATGTTCGATTCTTCGACCCGATGCCCGAACTCATGGCACGAAGTCCTTCTGCCGGCATATCGACCGATCCTTCGACTCGACGTTCAATCACCTGATATGTTCCACTCCGGCCCAACGTATGATTCTTCCTACTTTAATCAATTTACCTTTTCTGATCGAAGTTAGTCTTGCATCACTCAAAACACAGATTAGATCATAATTTCATCATAAAAATTTGAAATTCAATAGTAACACCATTGGGTCTCCCAAAAAATTTACACTTCATATGTTCTAACTCATAGATAGTTCCACCGCCTGGTCTAGTGGTGCCACCACCTAACCTAACTCTGGGTCACTGAATGGGCCTCTCAATGGGCCCAACTCAGCCTCAAATCAGGCCCAATGGGTCCCTAATTGAGTTAGTAGGATTATACCCAAAACTAACTTAATTTAAGACATAACTATGATAATTAAGATTTAAACAATTATAAGATAAGAAATCTAAGTTGTCCGACATGTCATTGGTTCATCTGAACTCCCAACAAACTTTCGACGCGCTGTTCGAACCTTCGGCGTATCGCCCGATCCATCGATATGTTGACTCCCACATGTCCGATCTTAGCGCAATGTCTGATTCTTCTAGCCCGATACTCGATCTCTGACTTCAACCTAACTTTTAATTTTTTTTGCTTTAATTATTTTACCTTTTCATGATCGAGGTTAGTCCTGCATTATTTTTCTCAAATCATAGATTAGATCATAAACTCATCAATTGATTCCATCATCAAAATCTGTGACTCGACATGAAAACTATAGTGTGCTCCACTGGATCAAAGTTGCTCTCAAAGGCCTCCAATGATTGGAGGCAAAAGTTCATCGAGATTATCTCATCTTCAATGCTTTGGACGAATGGGAAATAGCCCAACATGGGGTTATCTGTGCCTTTCCCTTTTGATTGCTGGAACTCTCAACATATCTTATCTAGGTGTCAGTCCATTTATCATAGTTGGGCCCTCAAAGAGTCATCCATCGAATCTACCAATTGGATCTTTGACTCAAGTAAGGCTAGCCCTTAGTGCAAAGGCATGTTGAACTCCACTTTCGAAGAGCGAGATGCTCCAGTTGGCATTTCAGTTGGCTGGGGGTAGTCTTGGGCTGTCGGCACTAGGTGAGCCAAGGGAACCCTAGTGGGCACGAGTGCTAGTGGTGGTTAAGGCGCTAGCCACAGTTGTGATGGTGGGGTAGCATATTAAGCCAACTGGGGTAGAAGTGGGGCGATAGCTTATATCAACCCCGTGAGTGCCTAAACCCGGTGTGTGAGGCTTAGAAAAGCTTCGACAAGGACAACTAGGTGCCCCACACTTGCTCTCGAAGGTGAGTCTAGGGTCATTGAATAGGTGCTAGTAACACCCCGATGTTTGAGCTGAGATAGACATATCCACCTAAGGAAAGGAGGGTAAATGTCATCCTTTGTACGAAGGTACTATGGGTTGGGGGTGGAGCCTTCCTCTAGCATCAAAATGTTATGGGGAATATACCATCGATTGTGAGTTGGCTCGATTCGGTCTGGACTCGAAGGTGTAAGGGCGTCTGAGGTGGATCCACTCGAGTGTCTTACGAAGCGATTGAGGGGGGCACCAAGGTGATTGAGGTGGATTCGAGGTGGCCTTTGGGTAGAGTCCAAGGATCTGAGGTGGTCCTGAGGCTAGACCGAGATGGAGTCTGATCCCTTTGATGCTCAAGTTAGCTTTTGGAGTGGAATGTGATGTAAGAGGTTAGTTGCTAAGAGATTTGACCCTCAAGCTGGCATCGGGGGTTGATTTTTATACTTGTTTGATAAAGGGAATCACCTATAATGATCGTAACGACTTCCCTCTAGCATTTTGTCTACGGGGGTGAGACCTATAATGACCATAATACCTCCCCCTAGCATTTTGTTCATGGGGACAATAAGCTTGAATGGCCTCCTGTGGATTATTATCCACAGGGGCTGACCGAGAAAGGGTAGACTTGAATTGTTACCAATAAACTACTATCCACCGGGGTCAATTGGGCTAGCCTAAATGGCTTCCATGTCACTACCCCATGGGGGGTGACTCGACACTGACAATCGTCTTTTCCGTCGGTGCCTTTGTGGTGACTATTTGACATTATGAGATTGACTACCAAAATATTTCTTATCACACTTCGTCAATGATTACTATTCATCAATGGTTACTATATGTTTGTTGATTAATTATGACAAGTTTTCAACCATTATCTTTTTAAATGATCTGACAATTAGACGTAATTAGTTATACATGATAGATTACATGAGTTGGAAAGGTGGTACTGCGAGTACAACTCCTCAACTATTCAAGACCATTAAAGCCCAATTTTAAGCCCACAAAGGGGGAATCTGTTAGGACTCTAGCTTGGAGAGTCCTAATTGAGAGGGACATCCATGTAAAACTGTTAGGACTCTAGCTAGGAGAGTCCTAATTGAGAGGGGCATTCATGTAGGAGGTGTTTTCTTAGAGAAGAATTAGGAGTTGTAAGGGAATATGAGTCTTGACTAGGAGTCCTATTAGGAGTTGGTTAGAAGTAAGAGTCTTAAGTAGGAGTCATATTAGGAGTTAGGGTTTAGAAGCCCTATAAATAGCCATGTATTCCTTCTCTTTTCATAAGCAATAGATGAATCTTTTATGCAGCCTTTGAGCAGCAACTTGGAGGGAGGAACCCCTATAGAGTTCCAAGGAGGCCGATCCCCTAAAGAGATCAACCCCAAGTTTAGAATCTGCAAGGGTTCTAACACCTGGTATCAGAGCAGCGTTCTTGGCATCTCGCTGCCCTTCCACAGCCATCCATCAACCCTCTACAACCATCCAAAGCAATTCCCACAATTGCTTAAAAGATCGTCACCGAATTCCGCCATCATCTCCACCACCGCGGATCATCCTTTGATCTCCCCGTGAATTGCAACAGGTTCTGGTTTCCTACCTTACTGCTGCTGCAATTTAGTTATCCTTATTCGAAAATCAAAAAAAAAAAATCGTTCCTATATTGCTGCATAAACTTTTCGTCACAAAGTTTTCATCTCTACGACGAAAGATACATTGCATAATTCCAGCCGCATAGCACCATCTGTTTGATCTTGCTACTGTGCTTTTTCTATCCAAATTTCTACGAAATTTTTATGACATCTTTGACACTTCCTAACAGTGGATTTCCCTTTGGTTTCATCAAAAAATTCTCAATATAAACTACTGATCTTTTATGTCCAATCTGCTGCACTTGAATTGCAGAATTCAAGCCGCATAGCACCATCTGTTTGATCTTGCTACTGTGCTTTTTCTATCCAAATTTCTACGAAATTTTTATGACATCTTTGACACTTCCTAACAGTATATTTTCCTTTGGTTTTATCAAAAAATTCTCAATATAAACTACTGATCTTTTATGTCCAATCTGCTGCACTTGAATTGCAGAATTCAAGCCGCATAGCACCATCTGTTTGATCTTGCTACTGTGCTTTTTCTATCCAAATTTCTACGAAATTTTTATGACATCTTTGACACTTCCTAACAGTATATTTTCCTTTGGTTTTATCAAAAAATTCTCAATATAAACTACTGATCTTTTATGTCCAATCTGCTGCACTTGAAAATCTATGCTGCAGAAAATTTCAGCTGCATATCGTTGCCTTAACCCATCTATTTGCAATCTTTTTTGAATGAAATTTCTTATACACTTCATATATCATCATGGCTTCTATCTAAGATTGATCTATTAAGAAAGTCATCTCTAAAAATGATTTTATGTTGCTGTAAATTTTCATCGTAACCCGCTGAAATTTTTCGACGATAATTCTGCAATTGCAACTTGCACCAATTTCCTTGTTGTTATACTGCCGAAATTTTCTTGATTAAATTAGATATCCTTGCTGTCATATAAATTGTGATTTTGCTATCAATTCCCTCCTCAATTCTCTCAAGTTTTTGGTGGAAATTACGTCGAGAAACTATTGTTTCTTCGACGACAATTCTACTCTTACAAGACAGCACATACTTGCTGCAACTTCCACGGATTTCTATCAAACCTTTGCTACCATCTACCACAGATCCAAAACTTTCATCCACCGCCCTAAAACTCTACCAAACCACACCCTCAAACTGCACCCAAAACAGCCACAAAACAAGCCTAAACCGCAGCCTACATCCACCAATCCACCAACACTTTCGACCATCACTTCTCTCAACCTATACATGCCTTTAACCCAACAGCAAAAGAAAGATCTTAACATCATTGATTTGGGGCCATATACTATGGCATCTAAGGAGGCAATCAATACTAAATTCGAAGCCTTGGAGGCGCGAATGGAGGATAAGATTCGAACGCTCTTTACCGAACTCAGATTGGGCCGACCACTAAGCCCGAAGAAATCATATCAAGGAGAGAGCTTTGCCCAATCACACCAAGCCCGAAGAGATGACTTCCAAGGGAGGGTAGGCTCTATGACCAACCCCAACTATCAATGCATGAGAGTGGACTTCCCTAGATGGGAAGAAGGAGACCCGATTGGTTGGATCTCGCACGCAGAGCGATATTTTCGGTACCACAAAACCGCAGATGTATCTATGGTGAAAATTGCAGCTATACATCTTGAAGGGGATGCTATACAGTGGTTTGACTGGTTTGAACATACTTATGGAGTCCTTTCATGGCGTCAATTCAAAGAAGGACTGCTGATTCGCTTCAAACCAATCGATTACGAGAATATTGACGAACAACTAGCAAAGATCCGACAAACCTCCACCATTCAGGAGTACCAAACCAGGTTTGAAAGGTTATCTAATCAAAATCATGATTGGTCTCAAAAATAGCTATTGAGGACCTTCATTGAGGGCTTGAAGCCGGAGATCCGAGGAGAAGTTAAAGCGCGACAACCGTACACGCTTATGGCAGCCATCTCTTTCGCATGACATCAAGAGGAGCAATTGAACCATGAAGCTCGGAGGGCTAGGGTCGCTCCTCAACTAGTAATATTGAAGCCCTCAGCCCCCCCTACTATCGACCAAGTCCCTGCACCAAAGAGGTTAACAGGAGAAGAGCTTCGGGAGCGATATGCGAAGGGGTTATGTTGGCATTGTGACGAGCCGTGGAGCCGTGAGCATCGCTGTAGTAAAGGAGGACTTCTTATGATTGAACCGATAGAAGAAGAGGTCATTGAACATTCAGAAGAGAGCCTTGAACATGAAGAAAAAGATGCAAAAGAAGAGCCACAACCGACCGAAGTTACGGTACAAACACTAGATGGCTACTCAAACCCGCAAACGATGAAAGTTGGAGGCCTTCTCAAACAACAACCGATCACTGTTCTCATCGAGACGGGCAGCACTAATAACTTCCTAAACAGTAAGGTTGCTGTCCATATGAACTTACCTATTGAGAATTGTAGCAGGTTTGTCGTTAAGGTCGCCAACGGACGGATTTTGAAGTGTGATCATAGGTGCCCGCAAGTGAAACTATTGCTGCAGGACCAAGAGATAATTGCATATTTCTTCCTCCTCCCTCTTGATGATCATGAGGCCATACTCAAAATTAAATGGTTGATGACATTAGGTGATATTTCTTGAAATTTTATGCAACTAATTATGAAATTTTACAGTAAGGAGAAACAGGTGATACTGAACGGGAAACGTGAGGGCGACATAACGACGATTTGCACACAACAAATGAAGAAGGTTTTGCATAAAGCATGCAGCGGCCTTTTGGTACAACTTGAGCAGCAAACTAAGGGAGAGCCAATAGAATTTGAAGATCCAAACCTACTTCCTTTGCTTGCTGAATTTTCAGATATATTTGACGAACCGCACAACCTATCTCTTACCAGTCGGCATGATCATTATATAACGATTCTTTCAGGCAAACCTCCAGCAAATACTCGGCCATATCAGTATCTACATCTCCAGAAGGATAAAATAGAAAGGATTGTAAAAGAGATGCTCGAAACAGGAGTTATTCGGCCAAGTTGCAACCTCTACTCTTCACCGGTGCTACTTGTACGCAAGAAGGACGGAACATGGCGAATATGCATTGATTATCGAGCTCTCAATGGCATAACCATCAAGAACAAATACCTTATTCCAATAGCAGATGAATTGCTAGATGAAAGGGAGCACAAATCTTCGCAAAGCCGGACCTTCGATCCGGGTATTATCAAATACGAGTGTATGAAGAAGTCATACCGAAAACCGCCTTTCGAACACACAACGGCCACTACGAATTTTTACTTTCTTCAACAAAAGGTGAAATATCTTGGGCATATCATATCAGAGGAAGGTGTGACAGTGGACCCCTTCAAAATTGAAGCAATGCAAAACTGGCCTACCCCGAGGAACATAAAATTGCTACATGGCTTTTTGGGTTTAACAGGCTACTACCGTAAGTTCGTGAAAAACTATGGAAAGATCAGTGCACCATTTACTTCCTTACTGGAAAAAGATGTCTTCCAATGGTCGAACAGAGCCTCCACTGCCTTCGACAAACTTAAGGCAGCCATAACGACGTCGCCGGCGCTAACACTACCAGATTTCAACCAACCCTTCGTTATTGAGGCCGACGCATCTGGAGTCAGAATTGGAGTCATCCTCATGCAAGATGGTCAACCACTCGTATACACTAGCAAGGCATTATCTCCCTCCCATCAAAATAAGTCAACATATGATAAGGAGATGCTTTCCATTGTGCGCGCAGCAACGAGGCGGAGACCCTACTTGATTGGTCGACGATTTCAAATTAAAACCGACAATAAAAGCCTCGAGTACTTTTTGGAGCGAAAGATATCATCCCCTGAGCAGCAAAAATGGCTACCCGAGCAAGCTGAAGTTTCGGCCATTTCACTTCCGACCAGCAACTTTCTTAAGGATATTAAGATGGAATGGCAGGAAGATTCAGAGACTAGTAAGATTATAAAAAAATTAGAGGAAGCACCAAGCTCCGTGGCTCATTACAATTGGGACTCAAAAGAATTACACTATAAGGGACGCATTGTGCTTATGATAAATTCTACTTGCATCTTCACGAGTAGATTTTGGACCAAGTTATTCTATATGCAGGGTACTAAATTGAAAAGGAGTATGGCATATCACCCACAAATCAACGGTGAGACAGTTGTAAATAGGTGCTTGGAGACAGCCCAAAGCCACCCATCAAATATGACTATCCAAAGAGAACTCCAAACCCAGCGAAGTGCCATTATTGATCGACGGATCGTGACACGACGACGACGACCCACTAATGAAGTTCTAATACAGTGGGCGAACCTACCAATAGAAGATGCCACTTGGGAGAACTATGACGACTTGAAGATCAAATTCCCAGAATTCATGAATCATCAGCCTCGAGGACAAGGCTGATTTGAAGAGGGCGGGTCTGTTAGGACTCTAGCTTGGAGAGTCCTAATTGAGAGGGACATCCATGTAAAACTGTTAGGACTCTAGCTAGGAGAGTCCTAATTGAGAGGGGCATTCATGTAGGAGGTGTTTTCTTAGAGAAGAATTAGGAGTTGTAAGGGAATAGGAGTCTTGACTAGGAGTCCTATTAGGAGTTGGTTAGAAGTAAGAGTCTTAAGTAGGAGTCCTATTAGGAGTTAGGGTTTAGAAGCCCCATGTATTCCTTCTCTTTTCATAAGCAATAGATGAATCTTTTATGCAGCCTTTGAGCAGCAACTTGGAGGGAGGAACCCCTATAGAATTCCAAGGAGGCCGATCCCCTAAAGAGATCAACCCCAAGTTTAGAATCCGCAAGGGTTCAGTATCGAAGTGTTGCACGTCTGAATGGTGCTTGTACCAATGCTGGTTTCCTTCGTTACTGCACTGCAGTCATGTGTTCTCGAGAGAAGATACTTCGTCTGTCACGGAACCCCAGCTTCCGATAATGGTCTTAGGCTAATCAGTGATCACAACCCTCTTTAGGGTTTCAGAGACACCATGCACCACCATTCATCTCTCTCTTTAAAGCATTACCGTCCTTTTGTAGTGTGCCTTTTCTGAGTGGTCCAGAGCTGCCACAAAAGACCGCGATGAGTGTTCATGCAGCAGCAGCTGGAGGAATCACACGCAGAACCCTTTCTTCTCTTCCCCACCCATGACCGAGACTGTGAAGGGAAGAGAAAGGAAAGAAGAAGGAAGTGGTCAAATGAGCACAGTGAGATGGGGGCAGCCCTGCCGTTCCTTGGAAGAGAACTTGGTTCCTGCTGGCGCAGCAGAGGAAGAGGAGAGGGAGGGGGAGGCATGTGCCCCAACTGAGAGGCCTTGATAAGATCCAAGGACATAGGAAGCATGGGTTTATGTGAAGTGACCACCCACTCGAGTGCCCCAAATGAGAGGCTTTGATAAGATCTAAGGACAAAGGAGGATGATAGGAAGCATGGGTTTCTGTGAAGTGACCACCCACTCACTCACTGTATCTGTATATCTTATCGTCCCACTATTTTTGGCCCTTCCATGGATCTCAATTATTTGATTGGACTTCCATGCGCATGTATTGCATAGTGCTGTTAAGGTTGGAAGTGGTATGCCCCCAAGTGGGAGAGATCCTCTCATCTATCTATCTGGTCATTCATCTTTTATGGTGTCCAATTGGAATATCAGAATATAATCCACATGTTTAACAATAATTTCAACAGTATTATTATCATCATGGTGATATGGAGTTACATAATAACTAATGACCAAATAAAATTATTTTTACTGAGTTTTTTTTCTTATTAAAATTATTTTAAATTGCTTAGATGATGGATGAAAGGATTAAGCATAAAACATTAAGTATTTCATTTAGAAAAAAAAAGAGGATTGTGTCTTTTGTTTAACAATTTCTTATCTTTTATCAATCCTATGTCTTCCTCTATTCTCTCATAATATATATTTTTTTTGTCTTGGCCTCATCTTCCTTTTGTCTATTATTTGTAAAGAAGACGTATATCTAATTGTGACTAAAACAAAAATCTATCAGCAACAGCATGTCCTTAAGTTTTGATATTTGATTTTTCTCATTTCAAACTCATATTATTGAACTCATCTACTTAGATTGAAGTGCACCATAATAGAGCCCTACTATATGAAAGGCTCATCCTATAAAATAAAATAAAATAAAATATATATATATATGAATAGATAGCCATAATAGAGAGCTGAAGCGAAACGTCAAATTTGTCATAAGTACTCTCCATCATAAGGTTTTTTCCCTTTGACTAGTACAAAACCTGTGATCTATCAATCACATTGTCTTCTTAGTCCTATACCCACTCATCATATATATGTCATTCATCAAAGTACATATTCTCTTGAGGTTTTATAAAGTATAAACTAGAAGAAGGCATCAATCATTTGTGGGTACATCAATCTAAGAAATCAACTTGATGAATCTAGCCTATGCATTCTGTAAATGTTTCTTCTTAGGTAACTATGATAGGAATAGGTTTATATTTCATTACATATTTGATGCATGAATTATTTTTCTAATCGTCTTAGTTTAATAGGGCCTATACTCGTATTGTGCTCTTGTGAAAAATGTTAGTGTGTCATGTACATGTAATATTATCATCAACACGTTGAAGATTTTCCATGTATATTTTCCATGTTAGCTTAGTAAATATTGTAGTTCTTAACAACACTTCAAAAGAATAGAGGTTATTTGTCCCAAAAGAAAAGAAAAAAAGAATTACTTAGTGTTGAAATTGATAAATATCTATCTTTAGATTCTTGAAATCAATGTTATACAAAGTAGGATAGGATAAGAAATCTTAGAACAAGAAAGAGTAAATGTAAAAGAAGAAAACTCTAGAAGTTAGGGTTTTGATGGAGAAAACTAAGACATAAGAAATATTTTTAGTGCTTTTGAGTTTTCTTTATGATTTTCAAAGATGGTAAGAGAAAAAATATAAATAGTTTAGAGTTTATATAAGAAAATTTATGCTAGAGTGAGGATAAGTTAATGATCTTGTAGTTTCTCTTATATAGTGAAGAATGTGATTTTCTTCATAGATGTAGATGGAAATTATCAAGCCACGTTAAATTTTATATCAATTTTCTAGTATTTTTGACTTATTGATCTTTGTAATTTCTTTTGATTTTAGAAGTCTTATCTCTCTTCCTAACAACTAGTTTAGGAGCCAAAAATAATTATTTTATCTTCTGAAGTGGTGGTAGATAAAATATAAACCAATTGAAAGAATGTTGAGATTGATAAGTATTTTATGTTTCTTGAGGTTGGTGTTTTGATATCCTTAAGTTTCTTGAGGAGGACATAAAACAATAGTACGAGAAGGAAACTTCGTGAAGAAAGAAAATTTTAAAAATTAGAGTTTGGTTCTTTTATAAATATTAGAATACTTTTAATATTCATAATTTTTCTTTAGGTCCATAGAGAGAGACTGTTTAAGATTTTTAACAAAAATATATAAATTCCTTCGTAAATGTTATAAGGAAATTATGCTTAGCAAGAACAATCGAAGGATGTCATAATTTTTCTCATATAATAAATATAAATAAAAATATCAAATCATATTAAATCTTTATATAGACTTTTTAATATATTTATAATTTATTAATCTCTATGATTTAATCTTCTCTCCCTTTCTCCCTGGCAACACTATTGATTTCTGTATCCATCACATCGCATATAATAACGAGTGCACATTTGAAATGTTTGATGCAATTAGGCCTTACTCTCATCGAGAGATTGGAAGGTGGAACAGAAAGGGCATGGAGAGGACGAAAATAGATGTGCTGGCAACAGTTTGATTGTTCTTGAGCAGATAGAACTATAACCATTACCACAGGCTATTTTATCTTATAGCAGATATTTCATTAAAGATTTTTGCTTTTACTCCTCTTCCTCGATTGTTCTTGTTTATTATTATTATTTTTTTCTCAAATTTTTTTCTTGAAGCATTCATCACAAAAATCTAAACCGTCACATTAGATTTTAGTTGTTAAGCTTAGATCATAGTTGTTCAACACATCAAAAGTTTGGTTTGAAGCCGATTTGAATCTGATAAGATCCAAGCTTATCAGAATTTTATTGTCCAAAGATAAAAAAAAAAAAAAAAAGGTTTGATAGAAGATCTTATAAAAATGAACCTTTTTATAAGGAGTTCAGGCGATCATTGAAGTGGAGAGTTAATCAACGGAGATAGTTATATAGAATTGTCGATCATTATTCGATCACGAAGGCATCTATCGAACCATTGAACATTATAGTTATCGTGCATAAACTTATTATGTTAATGAGATGAGGAGACCCGATTAACGTGTCAGAATGGTTGAGTGTACATGATAATGTATAAGATGGAACCAAGTCGACACTGATTGATGCATGCAGCATAAGATGGTATCAAGTTGATGCATGCAGTATAAGATGGTATCAAGTCGACACTGATTGATGCATGCATGCATGCATGCACGAGACAATTGACAGGACACGAGGTAGACTCGGATTGTCCACACATAAATAAAAGTTTCTATTGCAATTATATGTAAAATTGTTCTTTTTCGGATGTCTAAAAATAAAGGAGTGAACTCATTCTTAGAAAAGAAAAAGACTAATTAGTGAACAAAACTAGAAACAATTGGCTGAATTCTTTCTTCACCAGGAAGCATCTCTGCTTGTCCCAAGCATTCATCACCACCCTCTATTTGCCAATCTCACCTTTGGGTGGGTTTATTCAGGTAGTATCAAAATCTGAAGATATTACATATAATATTGACTTGTAACACAAAACATAATATGCCATTTTCTTCTGCATGCCAAATTGTTGAAAACACAGGATTGCTACCAGAGAAGGTTTTCAAGCTGATGGCATCTCTGCATGAAACATGTGTAAAATAATTCAAATATAGACTCCCAAATATGTGTGGGTTTTACAACACTATCATTCATTTTTCTCTGGTCTCCATTTACCACCAAATTTTGCAGGCAAAATGTTAGAGAGAGCAAAGTAGAAGACCAAACTACATGAAGATTTGTAATACTACAACCCTTCTTTAAACTTCAGAATACCACTTCAAATGAAGGCATCTTGTCTTCTGATATGATGCTACATCAGTTCTTCCCACCCTTCTTGCCACTTTTGCTGTCTCATTTGCACTCAAAAGTTTGACAAAGTTTTAATGCTTTCTAGTAGTTGTTTGGTTTAAAACTGCAACAAAACAAAGCCAAAATGGGTCTTTCGTCAGCATAGTGGTGGATTCCACCACTGAACGGCACTTTGTTTCAGCTGTGTCTCACGGAAGATTGACACTCATTCTTCTGCTGCAAATTGGATGGCAGCGCTGTTACTTGTGGTGGGAATCCTGATGATGCTGCAGAAGTGGTGGCCGAGAACAATTGAGATGATGGCATGGCGGGCAACAGCCAAGTCATGCTGCCTTTCACCTGACCTAAATGACTCTGGTGTCGCTCACCAGCAGTCAATGAAGAAAGCGCGACAGAAGTCCTTGCTCCTTCCCTGTTGCTTGCATACTGCAGCATGGAAGGGTTTTAAGATTAGCTACGTTAAAGTATCACAGAAGAACATCAATTTCGGTTTGATTGGGGGATACCCACTTGATGAAATAAAGGGGGATTAAACTGCTGCGGTATGATTTGGACTATTGGAAGTGTCTCACCATTGCTTCGAAGCTGTTGGTGATTGCACATCTCATTGGCCTCAAAGAGAGTCGGAGAATGAAGGAAGCTAATGTTTTGTGATTTATAACTCCCGTTTGCTTTATCTTCAGGCAGCTTAAGCTTCTCATGAAACTAATGCACCAGAGGTTTAAGTTTTATGGAGTCCTTCGATCCAGTTTAGTAAGGAGAAGCGACAAGCAAATTGGAATGATATTTATACCTTCGATCTGGTGTTGCGACTCCATTCTGGCTCGGGACCATTTCGAACTCCTTGGTCCATTCCACTAGAGCCTTTGTCTCTTTGATCAAGGTTATTCCTGTTGGATCCTGAGCTCCCCAGACTAAGGTCCAGATTATGCTCAATCGCGCCAGCTAAACAGTATTGACATGTAGATCGCAGAGGTAAGAGAAACTTAACAACAGGATATGATGACAAAGAAGTGTGCAACAACAAGGAACTCACTCTGGATATCGAGCTCGTTCAAGTAGATGCTCGGATCAAAGTTTGTTATCGCTTCCTTGCCACTGCACTTGATTGCAGCCTTGTCATAAGCTCTGTATCTCCAAAATGAAACTGGTCAGATCCCACCAATCCATAATTTTCTAACTATGAAGAATGATGTGAATTTTTCTTTCAATCTATTTCTTTCCTGAAAATGCTGAGTTTCCTTATCCCAATGTAAATAAGAAGCAAAGTAGACAGTTTAAACAAAGCACGATGCGAAAAACTAAGAGTTTCAGATACCTGGCAGCTTCGATTTCGGTGTCAAAGAGGCCAAGATAAACATATCTGTTGAAGAATGGATAGCACAATGGTTGTTAGACTACACAAGAGTAGGTGAACCAAGGATTTTGGTAATGCAATGGAGGAAAGAGGATACTTCTTCCCCAGCAACTGGCCAATTCTAGCCTCCCATCTCCCACATTTGTGCAAGGTGACACCCCTGTACTTGGAGCTGCCTCTTGGAAAGCTTGTGCTTTGGCGTCGAAGGGCATGAACAAACTCCTCCTTTGTGAGATCGCTCATCTGCACCCAAACCTCACAATTCATGATTGTATTCCTCTAACAGGGAGTGACGAACAATGATGAACAAAGTAGTGAAGTAAAAAACTGAAAAATATAGAAAAGGATGATCACACTGCCTCACCTGTTTTAGTTCCTCCTCGTAATCGTCCAGATCGAAG
This sequence comes from Musa acuminata AAA Group, assembly GCF_036884655.1. NCBI lineage: Eukaryota > Viridiplantae > Streptophyta > Magnoliopsida > Zingiberales > Musaceae > Musa > Musa acuminata. The sequence continues at coordinate 17,066,096 of NC_088327.1, read as the reverse complement.
TTTATATCTGCATCCACTCCCCGAAACTTTATGGCAGCGCGGTCATATGCCCTGCAGTAAAATTTGCAATCCACATCTCCTATACCGCAAGCCACTAAATCGGAAATTTAAGCCACAGCAGGTGACACTGTATCAACTCACCTAGCAGCAGCATGCGCAGTGTCGAATCCACCTACAGATAAGATCATCCAGATAAGAAGCAATCAGTAGTTGCAACTCTTTAGATCGAAGAAAAGACTCATGTCGGCAGAAACCATTCCTCTTTTTATAGACCCTGTTCGCTAACCTCTCCGTACTTACCCAAATAGATCTGCTTTCCACAGTCCCTGCGGATTAGGAGGAGGAGCAACAAAGGTAAGCATGAGACTGCTCAAGTAGGCAGAAAACGGGTTCAAGATCCATTCTTTTGGTGCTTGAAAGACAGGGAAGGAGGAGAGAAAGCTAACCATATGTGGGATTCCCATCGGCCGGTCCTCCGGTAGAAGGTCACGCCGCGGTACTGGGAGCTCCTCGACCTCGGCCCGCGGCGGCTCTTCTTCACCTGTTGGGGAACCTCCGCCGGCTTCCCGACCACCACCCGCTCCGACGAGTGGCAGAAACTGACGCCGGCCCAGTGCGAACTAGGGGGCGGCCGTGGTGGCAAAGCACCACAGCCTGCCCCGCGGCCGCCCCGAGCGTCTGCTTTGCCGTTCAAAGGAAAGAACTCGTGGGTGACGATCGCGGGCTCTCTCTCCCCGCAGGGGCTATCCTCGCGGTGGCGGGAGATGGAGAATCCGAAGACCTTACCGGCGCTGCCGTCTGCCTCCCCTTCATCGGAAGCCTCGATGATGAGGGCGGAAGGGCTGGAGGCATTGTTCTCGGCCTCGGCAGAGGAGGCCGCCGCTACATTCCTGCTATCCTCCTCGCCGCCGTCCCCAGCGGCTGAGGCTGCAGGAGAGTCGTCGTCCTCCTCCACCGCCAATGAGGCCGTGCTGTTGAGATCCCACATTCCTTCCATCCAAAGGCCGATACCTTTATTTACCCCTTTGGGCTCGGTAAAAACACAACTTTATGTCCTTCCCACCCTCAAAATCCAATCTTTTTCTCTTCTTTCCACATCCTCTATATAATATATATGGCTTTCTCCTGTCCCGTTTACTTCTTCCAAAGTCCACAAAACGTAGTCGGGGATGAGGCAAAAAGGCGGCAGGGGAAAGTGTTCCGATGCCCAAAGGCAACAGCTTTACTCAACTTGGTACCCCTCAAAATTGGCATCGGCGAGAACGATAATATTTTATATGTTGCATAAAGCAAAAAGGATAGGAAAGAGCTTTCACCGATGCATCAACGAATTGAAAGCTTTCCTTTCGGGGGGAGGGAGCGACCATCGTGGTGGTGGTGGTGGATGGTGTGATTTGATGTCTACTGCTCACCCTCTTTCTCTCCTCCGTACATTCCTTTCCTTTGGTTCGATCCAATCCTACCGGTCACTCATATGGGTTCTCTTACTCCCATTTCGCTCACCACAGCCCACTCCGACTCATTTTATACCGGTGGAAATGGGCAAGAGATAGAAACCATCCCCTGCATCACTGAATCCTACTCAGGTGTACAGCACATTTGTTCCCTCGGAAGAGTCTTATTAAGTACTCCTTTTACTGGCTTTCATCATCCTTTTCTTCTGCCTTATCCAATCTGATTCCCAAAGCTTTTGTCAAAACAATGGCTACTTATGCTGCTCGTTTGTCCTTGATAGAGAGCTTGAAAACAGATACTTGTTTCGCTTGATCAAATTTGATGTCAACATGAGGACGAATGAGGAATCTTCCTGTTGTTATTTATGAGAAAGAGCAATGTGCAGATCTAGCGGAGGAACAAGTAGCATAACCAAGAACATCTGAGCATTTACTTCATCAAACATCTCCAGTTGGCGATGATGTTGGGTGGTCCTGAGAGCCCAGTCAAGGAATCATTGCAACATGACTCACGGCAGCCAACCTGTTGATAAGCATTCTACACAATCAATTCAAATTATTAATGGGAGGAGGCATTAGTTAGCATTGATGATCCGTATGGGATTCGGGTTTTATGATTTGTGACTTAATATCATCTTTCGGATAAAAATTTTAATGGAGGAAGGAATTATCGTAAAAAAATCAAGCATAAAGCTGAAGAAAAACAATCTTTATTGTTTGTAAAGTCAAAATACTAACTACATGATAGAAAGCTTATGAATGTATAAGAACATAATTTGTCTTTGGACAATACGTAGGTGCTCTCGATAGATTATATATCACGATTGATTTCGATCTCTTCTTTCTCTCTCGCTACTGAAACCTCCTTCTAAGGTTTGGACGGCAAACAGTAGGTGTTGGGGACTTATCACGATAGTTAGACGAGGCTTTGATTGCTGAAATTTAAGGAAGAAGTTTGCGATTGGAGGATGGGCTACAGCTGCATAAAACCCTGGTCTTTTGTGTTCTTCTCTCTTCTGTTCCCTCTTCTAAGGTAGGAAAAACTAGGATCAATTGAGCTTTTGCTACTAGTTTCTTTAGTTGCTTTGGGATGCTTTGGTCGAGGCTCTCCTCCTTTTATAGCTATATAAGGGGTGGAGTCTTAACTATGTTAGGACTTGGAGAATCATAATGCAATTAGGATTTGGATAGTCCTAATGTATTTAGGACTCGGAAAGTCCTAATGTGGTTAGGACTTATTTAGGGTTGGCACATGAAAGTCCTACTCTTATTAGAAGTTTGCATCAACCTCTTCTTGTGGCTAACCCTAGTTGGGTAAGGGTTGCTCTAATCCTAATCCAACTAGGATTTGGATCGAGGTTAGTGGGGTGATATGATGCGAGCTTTGCTTAGCTAAAAAGGCTTGAGGCTTCGAGATGATCATTAATAGAGAATGGTCAATTCGGTTGAGAGCTATTGAGATCGTCCCTGATTATGACTCCCTCAATTAGGAGATTTATATCCCGTTGAATCTTATTCTAAGGCTTCTTCTCTCTCTCTCTATTAATAGGTTAGAGATTTTACTTTGCTATGTTGATGTAGTCGATATCACCATGCTCGACTATGTTGTCTATGTGAGCTGTTTTGATGAGGTTCTCCTCGTAGTCAATCGCCGTTTTGAGTTTAGAGTTTTATTGGACTTATTGGGGCTTCAAACTTATTGTTGCCCCTTTTGACTTCTCCTCCTCTTTCATTATGTTGGAGGAATACTTTGATTTTTTGCATATCAAAGTAAGAGCCATGAACTTTTAGTAAGTATTCACCATCCTCTTTGCTTGGCTGATAAAAGTCTTTCATAGAACCAATATAATCCCAGATGATGAAGAACTTCCTTTTATCACTATGAATTTAATACTTCTAGGATAGACAAAAGTAATTAATATTTTGATCTCATAAGGGCTCCTAAGGATAACTTGGCATATATCAAGTGGAACCATATGGTATGTTATATCATCAATGAATTTCTTAATGATGACCAAGCATATCTTGCATTATTGGTCGGTCTTCATCTCCACATCATCATGAAGCCATCCAAGAGGATATAAGCATAGATGCAGTCTTGTCTCTAAGTCGAGTCTCTTAACCAAGTTCGTTGATATGAGACTCTTTTAGCACCCTATGTCGAAAATCGTATCAACAACTTTTTGGATCTAAGTGTGAAATCGATGAAAGTTTAATTGAGTCATCGCCTATAGTTATGGTCATAGTTCATCAACTTTGATCGTTCTTCAACCACTTTTGAAAAAATTTTGGGTGAACCTTTGAACACTTTTTGCTAGAGTAACCTACGATTTTATAATGACTTGCAATCCATTGTTGAGATTCTCTTGGGCCTTCGGGTGACTCCATGGGCTTCTCACTACGGGTGTGATTCTTTCTCTCATTCATCATTGTCATATTACTGACAATCAAAATATCATATACTCTAAAGAGGCTCAGTTCTATATGAATCTATTTATGGAGGCTAGTGATATATTTCATCATCACTAAGGGAAATTCCGAGTGCCACCGCATATTGTCAGAACTCGATAGTGTATTCTTACACGGAGTAGTCCCTTAGCGTAAGTAGTGTCATTTCCTTTATCTTTCTTTAAGATACCTAATAAGATAGAATTCTTTTTATATGAACCTTTTGAATTATGTTCATGACACATCTTTATCATTGTTGGTTCGAAGATAGATTTTCCACCATGCAAGCGCATATCTGGTCAACTTGAGTTGCACAAGTATCTCCCTATCCTTATTATTATAGTCATATAAATCAAAATATATATCAAGTTAATCTATCCATAAGTCTAATACTTTAACATTGATTGAGTCATCGTAGGAGAGTATATCGATGTGAGCCTCGATGCCAAAAGGGTCGAGACCTTGTTGTAATGTTTGGTTTAGTAGCACCTTCTTCACGATTGCACATCTCGAATATAGGTAACTCTTTCTTTTACTATGATATTCTTCGGTCATTCTTCGTTGTGAGATTGGTTTGAGCTTGTATCCAACCTATTATGAACTCCATCTATTGGGTTAATATTATCATTTGGGTAATAAAGTTAGCCAAGGTTTTCATATTATTGGTTGTCATCTCATTGGTGTTTCTTCCTCTAGATGTTCTTTGTCCGACTCTTTGTATCTTTGTCTTATTATCATTATCCATAAAATCATGCTTTGATACTATCTAATCTATATAAAGTTCAAGTTCGATAATCCGTTGACTCGATGCTATCTTTCAAATAAAAATTTTTGTAGAAAGAATTATCATAGAAAAATCAAGCGTAAAATCAAAATAAAATAATCTATATTGCTTGTAAAGTCAAAGTACTAATTACAAGACTTAAAATAATGAAATAAAAACATAATAAGAAACTTATGGATACGTAAGAATGTAGGTTATCTTTAGATAGCAAGTATGTACTCTCGGCATGTTATATATCATTGTTGGTTTCAATCTCCTCCTCTTTTGCTATTAGAACCCTTCTCCAAAGGTTTGGATAGCATGTTGAAGACTTGATGTTGGAATTTAAGGAAGAATCTACGATCGAAGAATGAGGTATAATTGCCTAGAACTCTACCCTGCTCTCTTTTATCTTTTTTTCTCTTTTCTAAGGCTAGAGAAACTAGGGTCGATTGAGCTTTTGTTGTTAGTTTCTTTGGTTGCTTTAGGATGCGTTCGATAAGACTCTCCTCCTTCCATTGTTGTGAAAAAGGGGTGAAGTCTTAACTATATTATGACTCGAGGAATCTTAATATAATTAAGACTTGAAGAGTGTAAATAAATTGAAGATTTAAAAAATCCTAATACGATTAGAACTTATTTAGAGTTGACGTATGAAAATCATACTTTTATTAAGAGTTGGCATCAATCTCTTTATGTGGTTGTCCCCTATTGAGTGAGAGCTAACCGAATCCTAATTTAATTAGGATTGAGATTGTGATTAGTAGATTATGTAATGTGAGTTTTTCTTGATTAAAGAGGATTTTAAGACTTAAAAGATCCTTCAATAAAATTTGGTCATTAGAGACTGTTGAGATTATCCATGTCAATCGAAGTAGTTCATCACTAGATATCAAGTGGGCAGCAGAGATGAAGCTTTACTGTAGTTTACAGTCCAAAACATATAAAGGATGACACGTTGAGAAGCCGACGACTCAGGAAGAGGGCATGTAAAGTAGGACAGGAAGACTGTTCCCAGCACCGAAGGCATCACAAAATGGAAATGGAGGATAATGGTATAGAAAGGAAATAGTCTGTAGAGGAGTCCAATCCGAGAGAGAGAGAGAGAGAGAGGGAGGGTGCCAATCAGAGGGCAGGGACAGTCGAGGTGCTGCACCTCGTATTCAATGCCATTTACTGAGAGCCGAGGTGCTGCACCTCGTATTCAATGCCAATTACTGAGATAGACAACCAGAGAGCAGGAAGAAATAATGGAGAGGAGAAGAGAACCCAATGTTCTTCACTGTACACATGGAAGGACTCATGGTCCCCTCCCTCACCATTACAATAGGTCCTTTAAGGTGCCCATCACATTTCCAATCGTAGTAGGCTGATGATGGTGATCTTTGCCAGTTTCCTACTGCCTGCCACTTTGTGAACACCATCGATCTTCTACTGTAACTCTCACCAATTTACCATGGACGCTCATCAGTTTTGGTACTGCACTTACCTTCTCATCCTCCTCCTCTCAACTCCTCTTCAATCTGTATCGCAGCGTTACTTCGTTGATGAGATCGAGCATAAAGAGAAGTGGAGAAGGATGCTTTGCAACCAAACATACAAGGCATGATCATCGTATACCAGATTTCATCGTCTCATGGAAAGAAGAATTCTTTTGTTATCCGACTGAATACAATCTGCAAAATGTGGTACATATCACCAGGGAACATTCCACGACAAAACGAAGAATAAAGTGATGGGAGGAATAAAGATAAAAGGCTGCAACAGTGGTGGTTTGACTTGTTCATATATATGCCGGAAAGGAATTGGAGGAATGGGGAACTTGTTTCTGAGGACAGAACAAGGAGTGTGTAGATCTGGGAAAGATTTGGGGGTATCTTGAAAAGGCTCCATGATTGGATTGGCAGGACAAAGGTCCTTGTTCTTGTGTGGCTGTGGAGGAATCACCATGTCACTTCCCCTTCCACTCATTTGTGCTGCTGCAGTATCTGTTGCTGTCTCCACTGTCAACTTTAGTTGCCAAAGATGGACTTCCTCCTTCAAAAAGGCGTTGGATCTCTCCAGGTTGACTCACACTGCAACAATCTGGAGATATGTATGTCGACTCTCACCAAAAACCATAGTTTAGTAGTCTTTTCCTCTGAAGACACTATTCATTGAAGAGTCATCCAAGTACATAAACAGCTGATTAAGGTGCAGTTATTGATGGATTGATTGAATGATGGTTTGAGTTCTTCAGTTCACAGTGCAATAATATATATCATGGATTTAATTGGATTTAATCAGTTGACAGCTGATTAAGGGGCACAACACTGTAATTTCTCACCTCATAATTATTGTAATGGAAAGAGTATCATCTTTTAATTGGACAATATTATTACCATAATTGTAGAAGCATGTCTCAATGATCCCATCATCAACCCTTTTGTTTCTTGGGCTACCTTTTTCCTCAATTTCCTCATCTCATATTTTTCATTTTTTTTTTGTATACTTTGTCCAACTTTTATTATTACTTATTATTATTATTTTTCATAAATAACTAAATAGTGAGAGAATGATTCGATCCGAAGATCTTTTCTTTCTATCGATAGTCAAAAGTCTTCCTTTCCTAATCAAACAAATATCTTCGAAGAAAAATGAGTTGAGGTAAATAGTAAAACTAATGCACAAATTTAATAGCCTCGGTTTGATAAACATAATATAATCTTTGAGCCACATAAAAACCAGTGGCTTTTTCTTTTTTTTGCGCACTACCACGTAAAAACAACATAAAAACTAATTTGCATGAATTTTTACAATATTTACATTATTGAATTGTTCTCCTTTTTGTTGATGATAGGGGGGGAGAAATAATACCAAAAAGTGATCAATTGATGATAAATTGGCATTGTAAATATATGCAATGTATCTTTGTTAAGATCAAGAGCGGTACTCGAGGGGGAGGTGAATTAGTGCAGCGGTAAAAGTACGTCGGTTCAAAAAAATCTTCGTACGATAAAAATCGATTTCGACGAAAACCGTTTCAAGGAGAGGTTAACTTGAAAGCATTTTCATAAAGATAGCTTGAAAGCGTATGGAAGATGCATAGTAGATGTAAAGCAAGTTAAGAGGTTTGCAGTAAAGGAAATTGCTCAAATATAGAAATGAAAATCAGAGAAGAACATGCCGATTTTATAGTGGTTCGGTCATCGTGACCTACATCCACTCCACCGATTCCTCTTCCGTCGAGGCCACCATCATCCATTATCGATCTTCCTTTATAGGCGAAGATCAACCTCCTTCATACAGCTCTTTTTCTTTTTACCGGGTTTAGGAGATAACCCTTACACCCCACTCACTCCTTTGTCAAACTATTATAATACTTAGAACTTTGAGAGGAGTTTCATACAAAATTACAACAGAGTTTCTTTCCTTTTTACTCTCAATACTTATGTACTTTAACTATGGATGAGAGAGGTATTTATAGGCCTCAAGTTGATTTAAACTTGAAGCCTAAAAACATCTCATCCCGGGTTTCCTAGGTCCAAGCTGTACCACCACCTATGTTGGGCGGTACCACCGTTAGTGTCAATCTGACACTAACATTGCACTAGGCGGTACCACCGCTTGGGAGGTTGTGCTGGGCGGTACCACTGCCCTGACCAACGGTACCACCGTTTGACACAATCTCGGAGACTGTGCCACGATGGTGCCATCTCTTGGGCCACTATTTGGGCCTTTTCATTGGGCCCAACATAATTCTTACATGGGCCCAACTGGCCCCTAATTGGGTTGGCCCAAATCTAATCCCAATTACGTGCTAACTACGAAATATAAGGCATACTTAAGCTAAACAAGTCCCTAGGTCTTGGTTTCTTCCGGCAAGCTTCTAGCGAACTTCCGACGATCTCCCGGTAATGTTCTAACGGACTTCCGGCAAGCTCTTGGACTTCACGACGATTTTCTTGGCAAGTTCCGATGAGCTTCTTCTGGTAAGCTCCTGGACTTCTCGGCTAGTTCCTACATAACTTCTGACGAACGTTTGGACTTCCGATGAACTCTCGAACTCCCAACAAAATCGCGTCCTTGACTCTGGGACTTCATTTTGCTTTATGTCTTGCTATCATAGTTAATCTTGCACATGTAAAAACACACTTCAAACTAGACAATTATTACTAAGCTTAAATCATGTTATCCGATATGTCATTGGCCCATTGACGCTTCATCCGATTCTTCGACGCATCATCCTCTCTTGCGGTCTATTGCCCAATCGACCAGTTGACTTCGCAACTCTAATATCCTTGGCGCAATATCCACTCTTCTTGGCCCGATGCCCGAATCTTTGGCCCGAAGCCTTCTGTCGATACATCGACCGATCCTCTGGCTCGATATCCAATCTTTTGATATGTTCCACTAGCCCAACATGATTCTTCCTGCTTTAATTGTCTCATCTTAATCGAAGCATCCTACATCACTAAAAACGCAAATCAAATCATAAACACTTATCAATTGGTTTCATTATCAAAATACGAGATTCAACAATCTTATCATAAATGCTTATCATAAACACTTGAATGCTTTGTGAATTCTTGATAAATGTTTTTCATTATGATAAGATATCTTCAGCTTAGCTTGATATTCTACAATTGATATCTTACCATGGAATGATGAATTACTATCTTTGTCATCATGCTATATTTCATATTTAAAATGTGTATCATACTTACAAATGATGAATGTGTATGATTACACTTGAAAATGGATGTTATGCTTTCACATCATTTTCATTGATAAATAAATGGCATCATATTATGAGAATGTTAAATCATGATGTGCATGTTGATAAGTTTAAATGAACTTAACTTATTGGTTTGATCATGATGTGCATGTTGATAAATTTAAATAACCTTAATTTATCAATTTGATACTTGAATTCAAAGGCCTTGAATTCAAGAATGTATTTTCTCAAGTATGGCACATGGATAGGGGGAGTTAAGGTTAACTCCATCATCAATTGATTATCGCTATCAAAAAGGGAGAGATTGTTGAATATCAGATTTTGATGATGAAATCAATTATAAATTGTTTGAACTAATCTATATATTAAGAAAAGTGTGTAGGATTAACTACGATAGCAGTAAGACATAAAGCAGGTGTTGTGTCGGAGTCAAAATCGAGATCTCGTTGGAAGTACAAGAGTTCGTTTGAAGTCCGAACGTTCATCGGAAGTTTTGTCAGAACCAACTGAGAAGTTTAAGAGCTTGCCAAAGAAGCTCATCGGAACTCACCAAGAAGATTGTCGTAACATCCAAGAGCTTGTCGGGAGTCCGCAGGAACATTGCTGAGAGTTCATCGGAAGATCGCTGGAAGAGCAATTGACATATCCGAATAAGAGTGCTTTGATTATGTCTTAGTTATTATAGTTAGACAGTAGATTGAGTTATAATTGAAAGGTAATCCCACTAACTTAATTATGGGCTAATTAGGCCCTTAACAAGGTTGAATTGGGTCGGATTGAACAGCCCATTCAGCCCCTGAAAACATGGCCGACGGTGGCACCGCCAGGGCTGACGGTGACACTGCCTAGGAGACCCAGTCTCCCAGGTGGTCCAGGTAGTGGTACCGCCCTTGTTACGCGGTGGTACCATCCATTAATGGCAGTGGTACCGCCAACATCCCGAAATCTAAGGATTTGAATTTTTTGGCTCCAACTTTTGAAGCTATTGGGACCTATAAATACCCCACCCTTTTTTGCATGAAAGGATAACAAAGTGCTATCATATGTGTGAAAAATTCTAAGTGTTTGGGGTGTGAAAAGTGTTGTAAAAGTGAGAAAAGTTCTCCTCCCTCTCTTAGCCTTGTAACCATCCAAGAAAGAGGAGTGAAACTTATAAGGGTTATCTCCTAAACTCGGCAAAAGGAGAAAGCGTTGTAAGAGGTGGTTAGTCTTCACCTATTGAAGGAAGGCCTTTAGTGGATGTCCGTGACCTCGACGGAGGAGAAATCCGAAGTGGACATAGGTCTCATTGACTGAACCACTCTAAATTTTGGTTTGCTTTTCATTTTGTGCAATTTACTTTACTACAAATCTCCTTGAGCTTCTCCTTACATTCTTATGAAAGTTTTAAGTTCAATATCTTTCTGAAACAATTTGAATCGAGATGAACTTTCTACGAAATCGAAGAATTTTCCACTATACTAATTCACCCCCCCCCCCTCCTCCTCTTAGTGCCTCTCTTAATCCTAACACAAGATTCATTGGCCCATTTAAGATCTTACAAAAGGTTGAGCCTGTGGCATACAGATTGACATTACCCCAGCTTTGGCTAGCATCCATGATATATTTCATGTATCTATACTTCAAAGATATATCAGGGATCCATCACATGTTATATCATAGCAACCTCTACAACTAAGAGATGATGTCACTTTTAGAGAACAACTAACCCAAACCTTGGAAAGGAAAGAACATATTCTGAGGAATAAAATTATACCTTTGGTAAAGATTTGTTGACAACACCATTCATACCAAGAGGCAATGTGAGAAAGAGAAGAAGATATGCAAGAGCAATATCCTCATCTATTCTATTAAGATGAGCTAAATTTGGGGACCAAATTTCCTATAGAAGGGGATAAATGTAATCAAATCAAATAATAAGTTAAGAATTAATTTTTTTTCCTTGCTTATCATTGTAATTTAGGAAATCTTAATCTATTTTCTTGTTTGTTAATACGAATTAGGAAATAACTATTAAGCATTTCAAATAGGATGATATCATATTTGTTAGTATATTAAATAGAAATATTTTATATTAAATAAATATAAAAATAAAAATAGATTTCTTTAATGGATGCTCACCTCCTCGTATATAAGGGGAGGGATTTCTCTCCTTCGTTCCTCACTTAGCGGAGCCCAACAATGAGAGGAACGATGAGTTATACCCTACTGACGAGAGGTAGGTTTCCCTACCTATCTTGAATATAAAAGTTTTAATTTTTATTTTGATTCTTTAAATGTTGAAAGTTTTATAGTTTGAAAAATATTTATCAATTCTTTAAATATCAAATTTTTATTATTACATTAAAGTCAATCAATTAAAGTTTTTATAATATTTTTTAACCCCTGATTAAGGTTTTTATTATAGATTTAAACATGTTAAAAATTTATATGTTTTATATGATATTTCATGGCATTAAAATTTATCTTTAATCTTATCTAGATTAAAATTTTGTTATATTAAAAAATATTATCTAAAATTTTTTGATATTCTTTGATCTGAAATTTAAAATGTACTATTCTGAATGATTTAAAATTTATTTGACTAGAATATGCTGAAATTATACATGTGTTGAAAGCATGATTTTTATTTGAATTTAGAAGGTTATTTCCTTATATTAAAGCATATCTCCTGATTTATCTTTTAGTGTGTTATGATTTCTATTCAAATTTAGAATGTTATTTCCTTGTATTAAAGCTTATCTCCTTATCTATCTTTTAATATATTATTATGTTTGTATTTATATTATTAATGAATATATATTGTGGTATGAAATTGGATATTAATTGGATTGAAATTGCTCACATGTCAGGCCTAGCCCAGGAGTCTGGCCTGTAGGCTAACCTAGCCCAACCATCATGGGTGATCACATACGATGCACATGATCAGTCTATGGGCCAAGGCTAGGCTAGTTTTGTGTGATGCATGCCCAATCATGTATAATGCACATGACTAGTAGACAGGCTGACCAATCTAACCTAATATTATTGTTGGATTTGAGCTCAAATATTAATTGAACTAAACTAGGCTTGATTGGTCTAGATCGATTTAGGATGATTCCGAACTGATTGACTTATTCAAATTAGTTTAACCTAAATTGAACATAATCTAGTCCAAATTATACTAGTCTAGGGTGGTTCCAAACCAGTTAAATAAGGATTAGAGATTGGTTCAATTAGTTTCTAGTAAATTGAGTTCAAATGGATCGATTGAACTAGAGTTCAAATCGACTAATTTATATTATTTGATATTTATGATATTTGAAATAGATGTTTTAAATATGTTATTTTATCCCGATATGGATATGACTAGTGTGAGATTATGTTATTTCCCTACCGAGAGCAGGTAGGGCGATTCCCTTCGGGGATTAACGGGCCGTTAGATGTGGTAACTTGACGGTTCCTCTATCCGCTGTTGGGAGGAACGTATCCCCATTTTGGTGGGTGAGGGATACCACTTCATCCGCTGTTGGGAGTGCGATATGAGTTTACCTCCATCTGCTATTGGGAGAATACAAACTCATCCCGTAGGATAAAGTCTCTCCATCCGCTGTTAGGAGAGTGCTCCTTCAGATATTTGATATACGCCAATGGGATAATTGAATTTTGATCATGTATTCATTTTGAGTTGACTTTTGGGGTTCCTACTCAATGTTGCTAATTTTTTCTTGATTTTGATTTTCAGAGCAACCTCCCTCTAGTACTAAATCGGATTCCAATAGAGAGCGAAGCTTCCTTTACCGCTAAGTAGAGCCACTTGGATGATTCTTGAAGTTAACGTCACTATGTTTACTTTTCTACTTATGATTTGATGAATAAATAAATTATAATAAATATTTATAAATGATAAATAAAGTAATATTTATCTACTTGTCTCTGAATGTATGGAAAAATACAAAGAAAAAAATTCACAAAATTACTATTCCTAACTATTCCGATGCAGAAAAAATAGAAAAAAAATATATATAATTGAATGGAGCCATTGAACAGCGAGACAAGTATTAAAAATTAAAAAGATCTAGTACCATATTAGAAAATCTATCGAGAGAAAAGATGATGGATATCAAGAAATCATAAAAGAGAGTATTGAAGAAAATAAAAAATCTTAATAAACTAAATATTTTTATTAAATATAAAAACTTTTAATATCTCAATCCTAGATCTCTAAGCCTTTTGATTCTTTATTTCTCCTAATTGTATGTCTAAAGCAGAACTCTTATTGATAGAAGAGTGAACTCAAGACCTCCACTTCAAATATGATACTCTTGTCTGAACTAAGACTTCTAAACCATAATCTTATCTAATCATAAATTTTAATTTATATTCCAACATCTTCTCTTAAAATAAACTTACAAGTAATGTTATGAAAAACTTTGAAGTTTGATGCAATCGCATATGATGTTATTATTGTATGTAGTGTCTAATGGAATCCCTAAATTCTAAGCCACACAATTCACAATAGCTATCCATGTGTCTTATTTATTTGAAATAAATATTATCATATTTTTTAAACCAATCTCTAAATACAAAATTAATCTTATTAACATAATTATATGCATAGATATCTAACTTCTTTATCATAAAATATTTATCAATCTTTATTACTTATATATTTTCAAAGATGATGATCTTCATAATAGCGATAGCAACATCTTCTAAATCTTTAATAATTGGCTGAGTAAAATCTTCTTTTATAAGGAGGTAAAATAACTTTTATGTTTTCAATGAAACTAAAATCATCTGTTCCAATAAAATCAATATTATCTACGTCACAATCTAGGTCTTGTTTGATCTTGATATCTTGAATATCAATAAGAATATTGTTGGGATAATTTATCGCATCTTCTTTGTCTTCTTTAGTTGAGATATAAGATATATACATCTTTTACAAATATCTTTCTCTATTAACTAATCAATATCATGGTGATCTCTTCTATCGATCTTTCTTTAACTATAATTGAATATGTCGATTACTTTCTTATCGATCGCACGAGCCTTGATTCAATATATTTTCTTTTGAAAATGATTAAATTTTTAATCCGTCGATCTTTCTCTATTAACTAATCAATATCATGGTGATCTCTTCTATCGATCTTTCTTTAACTATAATTGAATATGTCGATTACTTTCTTATCGATCGCACGAGCCTTGATTCAATATATTTTCTTTTGAAAATGATTAAATTTTTAATCCGTCGATCTTTCTCTATTAACTAATCAATATCATAGTGATCTCTTCTATCGATCTTTCTTTAATTATAATTAAATATGTCGATTACTTTCTTATCGATCGCACGAGCCTTGATTCAATATATTTTCTTTTGAAAATGATTAAATTTTTAATCCGTCGATCTTTCTCTATTAACTAATCAATATCATAGTGATCTCTTCTATCGATCTTTCTTTAATTATAATTAAATATGTCGATTACTTTCTTATCGATCGCACGAGCCTTGCTTCATAATTTCTATCTCCTCATATTCTCTCTATAACATCAAGATTTATCTCTCTAAAACATTTTTATTTCTCTCTCTATAATGCTATCTCTCTCTCTCTATATATAGTATTGTTTCTCTTTATAAATTTATTTCTCTCTAAAATATGATATAGTCAAGACACTGATACTATATTAGAAATTAAAAATCTTTGATACTAAGGAAATGACAATAAAAAAAAAATCATATAAGAAAATATCGAGAAGAATAGAGAATTTTCAAAAACTAAAACTCTTATTTTATACAATAACTTACAATATCTCAAACCCTAAATCTCTAAGCCTTTAGTTCCTTACTTCTCCTTAAAACTCAAAATTTTGACTTGGAACTATGATAAGAACTCCTCAAAATTCTACCTAATTATAAAATCACATCTAATCATAAAATTAAATTTATATTCCAACAACAGCGTCGTGAATGAGTAGCAACCTCGGCTGGTTTCATTTCATACACACCTACCAAATGCTAATTAATTGCCATCACAGTTATTTTGGGTGGAAGAAGGAAAACCTAACCTACACCCACCGCCTTAGGAGTATATATATATGGATTAAAACATCCTCCCTAACTAACTCCAATCCTTTAGAAATAATGCTTACATTTAAGTAGATTAGGTGAGAAGAAGATCTCTAAAATATACATTAAAAAAAAAATTCACAAAGATCGACGAATAGATAATATACTAAAAAAATGACATAAAACTAACATGGTTTTTGTACTCGTAACCTATATTAATACAAAAAAAAAATAAATTCATTATCATGAAATTAATTAAGTTAACTCCGACTCAAAGATAAATTCTATTATCTTACACAGATTCATAAGAATTTTTTTCGTCTTGCCTTTCAAAGGTCCAATAGCCACACCCAAAATATTTTCTAGCATTCTTTCCCCAACAAAATCACAAGATATTTATCAAATAATTAATTCCTAATTTTTGATAATTTTTTTTCCTTCTTAAAAAGATCATTTCTATATTAAGATTTATTATTTAATTTTTTTTAAAAAAAATCTAAAAATACTTGACCAACAACCCAAACACAGCCAGATGATACGGTCCCAAGTCCCACCAACAGAAAGGAGACTGTCTACTTGAATTCCGAATCCAAGTGACATGTACGTACGTACACACTCCCATCAGACTTGTCTGTTTATTATGTCGTCGACTTGCATGCTTCTTCACCCACCATTGCTAATTGGTTTACGAGCTCACGGAACTGTTCTTCTTCCTCGGTCTCATCAGGTATCAGGCGGAGGCCGCCGAGTCGGGATCCTCTCCGTTTCGGATGATACAACAACATTCGACGGTCTCCGGCGGTCTCACGGCAGAACGGGAGGGGAATTGCATCCGTGTGGAAGTGGAGAGGATCCAACCCAACTCAGCGGCACACGGGCACGTGGGGACTGGGGCGCCACAACATAATTAGCGAAAGGGGATGCAGTACGCCTACGCATGTGACCGACCGAGCGTCGCTGCTCCTCCGCAGCGAGGCCGTAGAACGTGTCGCACGGATCACAGGGATGGATCGAGGCGCAAACCTGTGCTTCGGTGCGTTCGGTGACCGCGATGGATGCCTTCGCGTGGCGTGCATGGCAGTGTATTAATATAATAATACCGGTCCTAACATATTAAAAAACCATATATCACCAGAGAGTATCGGAATCGAATCCATTATACAAATCAGTTCATTCTTTGATTTTGATTTATTAATAGATTTGGATTGAATTGATTATAATTAAAAAATATCAACTAATAAATTGATTCATCAAATCGATTTAAATTTCTAATTTTAATTTAAAATATTATAATTTCTCTTATTATGTTGGTCTAATTAGACTAAGAAGATTCCAATTCGATTCAGTTGAATCATCAAATCAGTTTATTCAGAAATATATATATATATATATATATCTTTTTTAAATTATTTTAAATTATATATGGATTATCCAAATTATTAGGAAGGTTCAAATCAATTTTGGTTCGGACCTATATTATTTTTTATCGAACTAAATAAATAAAATTTAAACATGCCCGTGGCAACGGTAACAACAAGCCCAAGATACGCATGGTGGCGACAAGGTTGAAGGCATGGAAGAAGATACATTTGGTATTTTTGAGGTTTCACTTCCAACATAAAAGAATTTGATGTTTCCAAAAGATATATACATCACAAAAATGAGCTGCACTAAACTAGTAGTCATGATCCTACTAATAATGGGGTTGCTCTTCCCGTGAAGACATCACCTGCTATGTGAGTTCAACCTTAGACTGGAGAGGTTTTGTTGTTTTCATGCTTTCTCTGGAGTGCTGCTCTGACTACGTTAGCCCGTGTAATTATCCCAACCTGCAACATCGAGAAACATTTAATGACGAGCACTGAGCAGAAGTACAAGGTAAAAAAAAAAGCTTAGCGGATGATTGACGTACCAATTTACCATGACTGTCCACAACTGGAAGTCTACGATATTTTGTTTCCAGTAGTAGCCTGTGATTGGAAACGACAAGCTCTTTAGCATTTCGTTAAAAGCTGAAAAGAACATCAACAACAAGAATTTAGGTATTCAGAACCTTGCAGCATCTTCAAGGTTGGTAGTTTCGCGAACTACAAGAGGGGCGGGAGTCATCACCTCGCCAATTACTCTGCAATTGGTTTTACTTAGCAGCTTCTGGATTTCATTGAATGCCTGCAGCAGGAGGCTAATGTAAGTTCAGCTTTATGAATCATTATGTTGTACAAACAGGATAGAACATGGTGGTTTCTTTTGTATAATATCTCCCTTGACAAATCATCTGGAGTAGGCACGAAAACCAGATATATGTGTCATACTAATGATAATGTGACCATCAACCATGTTCGACAAAGGCCAAAGGTGAAGCACAATGTAGACTGAGAAAATGCCCCAGTCTGGTAGAATAACATAATCTAGCTGTCTGTCCGACTGTACAACAGTGGCACCAGAGAAGGCCTAACATCGTATATCAAATTTTAGATAGAATGTCAAACAGGAATTAGTTGCTACATATTCAATGTAACAAAACACATAAACTCAATTTTCGTGTGATGGACCTTGCCTTCTTCTCTACATCTAGACTCTTGCATAGCAAAGCATATACATCCTATCTTATAAACAAATACCTCCCAATAATGCTTACGAGGATTATTCTTCCAAATGCTTAGCAATAAACAATATACCAAGTCTAGGAGTTAGTATCATCATGTGTGTCAGCCAATAGATAATCTCCTTATTTGGATCACTTGCAAATCTAGCAAACTATATATGGGTGGTTCTTTTTCCTCCTATGGAATGTGAGTTCATATAATTTTGAGTAAGGAAGTTGCGACCATGATACCTTCTGTGCATATTAAACATATTATATCTGGGTTGACAAGTCAATACAGGAGGTATGACAGAAAAAAGAAAAAAAAAAATCCCTCAATGTCATATGAGGTTGCTAAGAAATAGGGCATATGCCTCTGAGTTCATCAACTTGACTAATTTATAACTCGATTATGTATGGATACTCTGTCAGAAGACATCAAGGAAGCGACTTTTAATATGCATTAAGTATGCTATGAAGATATCATATTAGTTCTATCTAATGTCTGAAAGCCCAACAAATATTATCTCGGTTTTCTAGTTCCTTGTCAATCATCAAATATATCACAAGAAGCAGAACTTCATCACAAATGATACATAAAACTTTATCAAGACAACAAAATCTACAAATAAATTGAATAATCATATCCTTTACAAGAACAAAATCATACATACCTTCCACGTACTATCAACTTCAGGAAATATGCTTCTATCAATTCTTCCAGTTCCTGAGCAGAAAAGGAGCATTAAATTTATGTTAGAGTCATGATGGATCTAATAGCAAATGTTCTTGATTCACAAGGAAAATTTTCATTTATAAATAAAAAAGGCAAACCTAGTGTATGAGACTCCCACCGATTAGGAATTTGGGGAGAATTATGTAGTCTTTAAATCTTACACCTATAAATAGACAAGTTTTCATGACTTGAATTCTGATTACCCGGGTCGTATAAAGACAATCTCATTGTTGTACAAAGGCTGACTCTAAGATTTCTATTACAAAAATTCGAAGAAGAAGGGAAGGAGATTAGAAGACACCTTGAAATACATGACAAGGAATGTTTCTGTGTTTGGGTGTCGTAACATTCTTCTAGCATAATAACTAATTATGTTACTTTGCTTAATGTACTCGTAAAAATGAAATTCCAACTTTTTAGGTGAGAGCTCACATTCATTAATTGCTATCTCAAAATATGGATGTGTTATGAGTCAACTATATTCAAGGTTATCAAACAACCTTTCACATTATTCCATCATCTTTCCTAGACTTCCTGTTTTTACCAAATATATTGCATCAAAGGTGCGTTATTAAAAAGACATGATAAACGTGCATTCATGTGATGTTTGCTTATCTATGAGTTAAGTGCACATCCGTGTTGACAATGCTGAACAAATTGTTAAATACATGTGTTGCTTGCTTGGTATCAAATTCTACATAAACTAGCATAATATCTATCATTTTTTAAAAAGGATCTCTCACGTTCTCTCCCTCTCTGTCTCAGATATGCTACCTTTTTTTTCTTTTTTTTCTCAGATATGTTTCTTAAAGCTTACTTATCCATATTAAGAGACCTTTGATGATTTTTTTATTTGAAAAACTTGGCATCCATAATTCCAATAATTAAGTTCAACTTAAGAATCTCCTTTCCTTGACCTCTTCACTCACCAAGTAAATAGACTATGCTCAGAGAAATAACAGAAAGATTTTTAGTTCCCCCCTTGAGTTCGTGGTGAATGACAAGGGATGGAAAACCACTTTTCTAAGAAGACAGATCCACCTAACTATCTGTATGATCAAGTAAAATGAGGTAGTGATCACAAACTGAAGGGTACCGGAGACATCAAAATAGGCAAAATCTTAAACAACATAAGCTAAGGCCAGGTGGAATAAAGGTTTCAAGATTTCCAATAATCTAGCAATGCTTTTAGGCTTCAGAATTGAAAATCTTCGCCATTACATCCAGCTAAAAAGTAAACGCCAAATTGGATGGTAGAAAATTTAAGCATGCATAAGGGTACCAACTATATCATCACACTGTTAAAAAAAATGCCAGGTGTGTAGGTTTTGTTTATATCATTTTGGGTACCAACTATTTGGGGTCGGCTCTTTTCCTGTTATTGAGGTTTGTGGTGCTCATGACATTGTTAAGTATCTGTGTTCTTAAACCACGAGTCTGAAAAGTTATAAAACCTTGAAAGGAATTAGTTAACAAAAATACAGCAAAAAATTAACTAAGAAAACCTGAAATGGAGTCCACTGCTAATAAATCATAATCTGAAACTAGTCCAACCTGCAAAGAGGACAAGGAAACAGGCTCTGTAAGACAAACACTCCAAAGCAGGTACATAAGCTATTCATGCTAAAAGAACGTTATTCTGAGATGGATGCAAAGAAAAAAGCACAAACAAGACCAATCTTCATACTCAACAAACATCTTGCAGTACCAAATCAACATTCAACTAAGCATTTGATTTCAGAAGGCCATCATGGAAGAGCAACCTCATTTCAATCATACAGATGACATATGAAAGTACTTCAACATGATATAAGTATTGTAAATTGGTGACAACAAGAATACTCTGAGTCTTGAGACTAAAGCCTTCTACACCTTATCTGCCCTTGAATAGAAAGACAGGACCTCCGTATTCAACTTCAAAGCATGCCAAATAGAAAATCTTAGTCTTCTTAAAAGATACAAATCACAAGGCAGTAGAAACTTCAGAGCTTAGGCTGTGGAACAAGAAACCGGACCGCCTTTCTAACAAAAAACCAGATGGCTGGATTGTCAACCGACTAAAGCAAATAACAACAAGAAGCAGTAATATCCCAACCACTTGTTGTCAGTTACATTGATGTTTTTCAGTCATCAAGCTCTGTTTAGGGAAATCTCAACTTTAAGCAACACATTGGTTATATCTTTTAGGGTTGCAAACAGTAATGCTATTCTTAAAAGCTCAAGATAAAATGGACAAAATGTATCTCTGTGTGCATAATCATATGAAAATACATGAAATAAAACCTACAGCTTTTGTCATAATTGCTTATATTTAGGGCATTACTATATCTTCAGAAAAAAGAATTATGCATGAAAGATTAAACCAAGGAGCCATCAATTTTCATCACAATAAGATGGTGCATAAAAGTTCATTTGGTGAAGAGACCTAATCTAATAACTTAATCATCACAAACAAGCAAGAGTTTCAGGAAGCAGAGGAAGAAATTTGGTCAAGAAAAGGGATAGGAGAAGAAGAAAAAAGTGAATACCAAGTTCTGGTCATCATCAATCACGGGAAAGCCAGCGATCATATTCTCCACTAACATCTCCAACGCTGTTGATATCACATGATGAATGATCAGCTAAGCAATTATTCCAGGATCCAAGCATAAATAAATAAATAATGAGTAAATGATTAACTAATAAATGATACTGGTGGAACCTTCATCAACTGAAGTGGTAGGCTTCACAACATGAAGATCTTCCTTGGTGACCATAAAATCACTAACAGTATAAACACCACTGCGTTGCTGCAACTCATTAAACCAGAAAATATTAACTTAAAAACATCTTGTTTAGAAGTTATATGATGGATACTCTACTAGGAACAAAAAAGAAAAGGGAGCAACTCATCAATTAGTAATATTTTCAAATTGAAACATTAGAAAATAATCTTACTGAAATATAGAAAATGGTTGTGAGCTCTATAAATAAACCTAGATTAGTCTGATACATGTCTCAACAAAATGAAAGAGATTTTATGCAACACTCACAAAATAAGCTAAACATGATGTTCATCTTAGAACTGATGCAATACAAGGGCATCACAGGTAACTAAACTAAGAAAAGGAAACCAAGTTGAATAAACAAGGAAAACTGAACAGAATAATAATTTACCTAATTTGAAAATTTTGCAAACAAAACCATCCTATTATGGGTGCATTTGGGAACACATTTCAAATGTGCATTGAGGGCCAAATGCACATTTCAAATATGGATTGGACGCTGCATTAGAAATGCTCAAATGCTGATGCTACCTTCGGGTAGCATTAACATTTCAACATTTGCTGGATGCTAATATAATTTTTCAAATTTCGAAAGTACCCTATGACTTTATCTAAAATTATAAGATTGTCAAAATGATTTAGTGAGAAACTAATATGATTTATATTTTCTATAAAGGTAAAATTTTATTTAGTTTTTTAAAATATTATTTTTATATTTACTTATATGATTATATTTTTTATTTATTATATATTTAGGCCATATAAATTTTTTTATAAGATTAAATTTATTTATTTACCTATTAATTTAAATAAAAAATATGTATTCACTTTTGAATAAATATTAAAAATATTAGAAGAGTAAATTTGCCATAAAATATTTAATGAACCTTTGAAATACAATTTTACCAAATAATATTTACGTCAATATATATTTAAAATACAGTTTTGATCTACCATTTGTCAAACGCTTAAAGCATTCCACAACTGTACATTCACTCAAAACCCTTTCTTTAACTGCACATTAAAAATATAAATGTGTTCCCAAACAAAACCTACCCAACTGCTTTGTCTCTTAGTTTTAAAATCACTATTTTTACAGACCATCCAGATGTACATAATATTTTGCTTATGAAAATGAAGTTTGCAAACGTCAACTAATATCACTCTTCCTAATTATAAGACCAAAATTTCAGCAGGCTTTCTATTCCTGAAAGAAGGTCTGCAGTTTCACGAATCTTTTAACTAAAGTAAAGTAAGACAAGGTCTTGCTCAGCCGCTTAAATGTCTCACCCTATACTTAAGGTAAGAAAATGTCAACTGACTTGTAAAACAGCCAACATCATGTGAAAGACTTTGAATTGCTGCCAGTCAATACTTCCCGTTATTAAGAGGCAAGATGATTGTCAAGCGTGGACTAACCAGCTAGCTATAAAGTTTCGTGACACCTCAGGCATGATCTTCTACAAGGTGTAGTGGGCAGAATTTAAGGTCGATCCAACGTAACCGAGGAATAAGAGTACCTTCCAGCCATGTAGATTGAAAACAAACACAAGTAGCTATAAGATTGAAGGCTCAAAAGCTACTTAATTGTTGCTAGATTTCTAAAACAAATGGGCTCTACAACCAAGTAACGCAACAAGTGGTCAACAAATTCTAAAATTAGATATAACACATGCAATACAATAAGCAAATCAGTCATCAAGATGGAAACATACGGCACAAAGCTTCGCATAACAACCAGGACCATCCAGTTAGGAGTGACAGGAAGGAAAAGATCCAAAGCTGCCCACCTAGGGTTCGAATTGGATCCCAAAATAGAACCACGATAAAGAGAAGGAAGACTTGGATACGGGAGAAGCGAGAGCCTCACCGGCAAGGAAGAATTAGTCGCCGAAGCCCCATCCCGCGCAACGGCACCGGCGCCCAAATGAAGGAAACGCCGGGGCCGCTGCTGGTCGAGGAGGTGGCTGCCGCGGCTGTGGCGGACGGGCTTAACACCGACGGTGGCAGAAGGGCGGACAAAAAGAGACTCCATCGACAGCATCCTTCCTACTCGCACTCTCTAAACTAATCCCTATTCTCTCTTCTTCGCGCTCGGTCTCTACTTCCCTTCTTCCCTTGCAGAGACTCTCTCTACTGGTATTTATAGAGAGAGAGAGAGAGAGAGAGACCCGCGGAAGGAGGCGAGAGACGGTTCGGAGAAGCATAGGAGAAGAGACCGCTCAATTGAGGAGGAAAAGTAATAAAAGTGTTAAGGGATATTTGTCCTTTCCCTTTCTCTGCAACTTGATAGGCTCTTCTTATTTTTCTTTCCCATTTATTGCATTTTTTTTATAACTTTGAATAATTTTTTTATTCCAAAATATTAATTATATTTTAATAATTAATTGTATTGTATTTATATTAATTATATTATTTTTTTTAATAAGATAAAAAATTATTTTAAATTTAAATAAGTATATTATTTTTTTAATAAAAATTATATTACTCTAAAACATGATGACAACCAAAATCATCTATCTCATGTAGTCTATTTTCAATTCATCAAATGATATCTTCTTTCGAAAAAATTAATAAATCAAGAATATTACAAGCAATATCTTGTAAGGCTTATGGGGGTTGATCATATCTTTAGTAAGTTGTAAAAGAAAAGAAGAATCTATTTCCATCAGGAGGCTATACACCCTTTGCTTGCTAGTAACTTCTAACTCCTCTTTCATAGCTAAAGATTCATTTTATCCTATCCATCTTTAATATGGATACCTACAATTAATATACAAAGGAAAGGGATTATTCTTAATATAAAATTGATTCCTCTAATAGTCAACGTGACCCATTAAGAATTAATTTTTACCATCTTTATTCAGGAGGAGGAGATCGATAAATAGTAATAATTGAAAATTGATGTATGACTAAGTGTTTGGCATCGATTTCTATAAAAACCATAACATAATAGTCACTTATATAAATACACTATAAGTGCTTCAAAAATCAATACAAACTAGTTTCTTTATTTTAGTCGAATTTATAATGGATAAAAAGTTTACTTCTATATAGTTATATTATTTTTTAGTAGGGTTGTGGGATATTTATCCTTCATCTCGCTTAGCTTTCCTTTTATATATATATATATATATATATATATATATATATATATATATATATATATATATATATATATAAATATAATATTTTTGGCATCAAAGCATGTTTTTAATTATTGAACTTGCTCAAAGGGATAAATACAAAAATACCTAATTTAAATGGTAAATTTGCATTTCTTGATGTACAAGCAAACACATCTACCTATGAAAAGTCTCATACATACACGTTTCTTCAAATATGATAAGGATGTTTTTTTTTGTATTTTTGTTTAATGTGAAGCACAATTTCAAAACATTAAAGAGGTCAAAGAAACATGGAATTGTAGAGCTAAAATGAATCTTGGAATATACAACTTCTAGAAGTCGAAGTTGTACAGTAACTTGTCTTCTCCGACTTTGAGATACCTCTTTTTGCCTATGGCAGAGAATTATTTTCATTCTTTGATTTCTTAATGTCCTTTTCCAACAGTATGCTGTATAAAAAATGAGCAATATGGTACACAAAAAATAATTAAACTATAATTTTGTCGATCGACTTGAATTTAAAACCATTAATTTATTTATTCAAGTCATTAATTAAAAATAAAAATATACATAAATATTAAGGATTCTGCAAACTTAAGTAATTAAGGTGCAAATATAATAACATAGATAAAATCTTATAAAGTTGTATTTTCTCAATATGAGGATCAAAACATAATTTTATACCTTGAAGTTTTCCTATAATTAAGACGTGACAACAAGTAATTGGATAAGCCTCGATTAAATGAGAGGATTATATAGCAATTGGAGCTATAACATAAAACAAAAAATATTATTATTATTATTTTTGGTTGCTTGAGACTATATAAGAAGATCTATATGAGAAAAAAAAAGAGTGAAGAAAAAGAAAGGTCACAATAAAAAAATTTAGATTATTTATGTTTTCCATGATATATATATATATATATATATATATATATATATATATATATATATATAAATTATACTGTTTAGAGAGAAGAACAAGAGTTATTTTGGTTTTTTTTTGTTTTGAAGAAATGAGGGAAAAAAAGAAAGTTGAACCTAAACAGTATTTTAGGGTAAACCACGGACCAAATCGATCGATCCATCTATATGGACTGGTGCACCCTATAAATCAATTCTTAGGGTGATTCCCAAAATCGATGAGATTGAGAAACAAGAACATAATTTTTTGAGTATTTTTGAGATTTTTGAAATGGGGGGAGTGATTGATCAGAAAAAAAAAAGAAAAAAAAAAGAGAGAGGATATTTTCCTAGTTAGATTTTTTTTATAGGGATAAATAACTAGGTTAGAGGATTATAGGAAGAAAGTGAAAATATTCAAAATATATAAATAAAAAAGAATGCATAAAGATATCATTAGGTCTAGTGGTTATGAGAATTTTTTTATCAAAAAAAAAAAAGATGATTCTAAAACCTAGCAAAATTATAATAAGTGTTTCTAGCTATATCAAATCTAATTATCTTATAAAGATAAAAATTAAAATTAAAATTTCTTGTATAAAGGATTGAGAGATTCTAGTATGATTGGCTATCACAACCACTCTCTAAAACACATATAGTAAGTACTCTCACAATATCGAAAAATTTAAAATAATATTTGTATGTCCTTTATAATAATGTTCATTAGATTGAGCAATATCTCTCCAAGATTAACAAGCGACACCCCTCTTCAAAGCATTTAGGGAAATGTTCCAAAATAAACCTACCACTACCAACAATACATTCTCCATTAGTATCCCTAATCACCCCCAAAACCATGGGTGGAATCAACAAATCCATCTGTATTCTTTTGTTTCCCTTCGAAAGGGGATCTTTCAGCAGTAGTTAAAGAGACAACTAATCTCCTGGAGAAAAAGTACTTGGATATCATTAAATTTGGCCTCATTTATAGTCTTCCGAAAGTAGCCATAAAACATTAGCTATCAACACTCTTTTAAGGATCATTGGATCCAAATCCAATCTACTGTTTCCTTTCATCCACTCCCCTCTTTGTTGGAATTGGATGTTTAGTTTAAGTTGGAGCATATTTTAGAACCTAACAACAGAGGAGAGTTGAACAAGGTATGGACTGAGTCAGAATCCCCACCACAAAACCTGCAACAATGTGCCACCAAAATGCCTAAAGCAGCTAATCTTTCGTATATAGGCACGCCCGGATTATTATGCTACGATGTCAACACATGAATTGAATGAAAGATTTATAGCACAACTTATAGTAACACCGAGATTAAGCTAATTAAGCAGCTCGAACACCACATAATGACCCATTAAAACATTTGGGATGTTAATATGGCAGAGGGAGAATAGGAAGATTTATTCATCGGTGTGTGGAGACACCCTATAGCGATTTAGTGTCTTAGGCAACCGCCTTTTAACCCAGAAGTCGCGGAAGCATGCCTTTCACTCCTCTCTCTCTCTCTCTCTCTCTCTCTCTCTCTCTCTCTCTTTATGCTTTCTCTCCATGACTGCATGGAAGTGGAAGTGGAAACGAAAAGGAAGCTACTTCTTTTAGTTATATCATGCATTGAAGCTCTTTACATGGATAATGAAGAGTTCAACTCCTACAAAGCATCTTCTAATCTGTCTTCCTTCACCAACAAATTAAAAACCTACAAGTAGAGATCAAAAGAAAGAAAGAAAGTTCTCTCTCTCTCTCTCTCTCTCTCTCTATTCACAGCCTATGAACATCTCCTCCTTCTCACTGCGACACCAGTTGTCATCGGAGGTGTCGGGGGTCGGCGCCTGATTAAGGTCAGGGTTCTTGTACCGAGTCTCTCCTTCGCGACGCGGGTACTCCTGAGAGCCGAACAGCGCGGCAGCGTTCATCTGGAGCGCGTCGACCTTGGCGCCCACCTCGGCGGCCTTCTTCCTTATCGAAGCCGCCGACATGTCGGTCGTCGTCCCGCGGTCGTCGATGGAGATGTCATCGGGGAAGTTGAGGCGGGCGGTGCGGCCCCGAAGGTAGAAGAGGGCGGTGTCGTAAGCCTTGGCGGCGGCCACGGGGGTGCAGTAGGAGCCCAGCCATATCCTGGACCGCTTGTTGGGCTCCCTAATCTCCGCCACCCACTTCCCCCACTTCCTCATCCTTATACCTCGGAAGGGCCTCTCCTTCGGCCTCGTTGCCGCTTTATCTGGTGGCAACTGCCCCTCCATCTCCATCTCCATCTCCATCCCTCTCTCTCTTTCTCTCTCAAACCTCTCTTCTTGTTGAGCTCCCTCTCTTCATTACGATCGTATATATTGGGAAATCTTAGCTGTGGTTTTCTAGGGTGTGCAATATATAGCAAGCACATCTTGCTGGGTACTGTTGGAGTTGCTTATCCGATAGCGAGCCAAGCACGGTGACGACGAGCGAGTCTCCTACGAGGAAAACGCCGTGACTGCCTATCTAAAGTCTAAATTAACTAATATTGATATTATAGATTAAAACAAATTCTTTTTTTTAACTTTTCCCCATATTTTATCTAATATATTAAAATATTATTTTTTATAATTGTTTTTAATTATGTTAAAAACACTATAATATTATATAAATAAAAAATATATTATGTTTCTAATTTTTTTTACATCGTGTTACAGTGGTTTCAATATGATCAGAAAAATAATATAGAGGAAAGAGAGAAAATGATGTATATATATATATATATATTAAAAAAAAGAATTGGTCCCATAAAACAAGTGAGTTGGTCGGGTGGGGTTACTAATTAATCCGTAATTGCTGTAACGGGACGTTACGGACATCGTTTGGAGCGAACGCGTAGCGTAATATAATGACAAAAAGAGGGAGGCGCTCAAAAGCCGGGAAATAGGACGGCTGTGTGTCGACCGCCACGTGACTCGGCTGACAAATGGAAAGCGGTGCGCCAAAGTATTGCGCGAAAGATTTACTAGTTTTTGTGTTGGTGTGTGCCGACGACGTGGCTGTGCGAGGGCACGTGACCGCCACCGACGTCGACGGCGACTTGCCCTCCCGGATCACGGAAGATCACGAGGGAGGCGGCCGCCACCAGCACCGACGGTGGGATGGAGGTTTCCAGGTCCGATCCAACGACCGACAGCGGAGGGCGGCGCGTCCAGAAAAAAATCGAGGTCGGCGGTGCGTGACAGCGGCGCCCGCCACGGAAACAGCGGTGCAGTGGCGGCGGAGGAAACAATATTTTTATTCTTTTTATTTTTTTTCAATTGAAGAAAAGGCTTTGACCGTATACTACAATTATTTTTAGGAAATAAGCCGTCAACGTCTGATAGGGGAGGGATGGGTTAAATGAATCGCTTCATAGGTCGTCAACATACCGAGTGACAGCAGCAAAGGAAAATTAGCTACGCAATGGTGATGGTGAATGATCGCATGGGTTGGTTTCGACTACGTACAAAGTCGAATGGTTGGTGAGGGAAAGCGATAAGCGATGGCGAAGAAGAGCATGTGAAATGAATCTGAGTAAGTAGCAGTCGACGCCCGTGTTTGACCT
The DNA here is from genome assembly GCF_036884655.1 of Musa acuminata AAA Group. NCBI lineage: Eukaryota > Viridiplantae > Streptophyta > Magnoliopsida > Zingiberales > Musaceae > Musa > Musa acuminata. Next base: position 17,036,980 of record NC_088327.1, on the reverse strand, counting down.
TTGGCGACGACCAGCGAAGGAAGCCGGTTAACGAGTCAAACCTGCCTAATTAATTCCTACTCTACTTTTGACTATTTGGGAATTCCGCTGTAGAAGAAGAAATTTGGCAAAAATATCTCATCCAGAAAAATAAATAAATAATACAAAATCATCTCAACAATAGCTTGTTTCTTGTTCTACATAAAAAAACACGATTCTCATTGCCAGGAGGTCATATCCATAACGATACGTATTATTTTGCCAGCTCATTGGTAGCATTTATTTATATTTTAGTTTCTATTCTTGTTAATATTTATTATTTTTATTATTATAACAATTTTATGTTCATAGTTTGACTTTTGATCGACAATTTTACAACATTAAATTTTAGTTATGTGTTTGAGATCGTCTTTAGTGTACTCGTTTTCTATTTCATTAAATGCTCAATATTTTACTCTTGAATAATTACATCAGCTCGGTTATTAGAACAATCATCTTACTAGAGAGATTGAATCACTTGTCAAAAAAATCTACTTTGTTCACTCAAACGGCGATGATCAATTTCATATATATGGTTGTCGTTGCTACTTCAAACATACATATACACTAACATTGTCATATCATTGAAATTACAATTAAATTTTGGATTCAAACCACAAACAAGGATAAATCCTCTATTCTGTTGAGGAAAATTCTCTCGTATAAATAGAAGAGGGATATGTTAATGTATTTAAGCTAAAACTTCTTCAATAAAACTAATTTGGGTGTTTTTAGTATTTTTTCTAATAAAACTAAGTAAGATTAAGAGAAGAATTTTTGAAAGGTTGTATAGGATGATGGTTTACATGAGTATTGAGTTTGAGTTTAGGTTTGGATTAATTTAAGAAAAATATATATTCCCTGTATTTATTTTTTTAATATAGTTAAAAAATCTGATTTTACTAATTTGTTATTTACTTATTGATCTACGGAATTTCTCTTTTTAATTTTGAGGTCTTCTGTCCTCCAACACATACCAGATTTATACTCTGAATGATGGAAATGAAATCAAAATTTAAAAGCTCAACAAGTAAATCCAGTTGTTTTTGTTGTCCTCATCAAGTATGCGGTCTATGTTTTGCTTAATTATTAATGAATCATGAACATGGTTGAGTAATTATGAGAGGGTGGCTTCAAGATCTCATCATTCTTTATGGGCTTTGAGCTTTCATCATCCCATGTCTGATTCCTTTTGTTTGTTCCATCTAGATTTAGCAATGCTTGCTTTGCAGAATTCATCTCTCTCTCTCTCTCTCTCTCTCTCTCTCTCTCTCTCTCTCTCTCTTTCTGCTTTTTTTGGTTACATTCATTGAGATCTCATTATACAGAGAGAGGACAGAGAAGATTGTACAAACATACTATACTGGTATTTATGTCATAGTTTTAGGCTTTTCTTATCTGAATCTTGAAATGCAACCTCTTCAGCTGCTCTAGTTCAAAAGCCATGCCTACCTTCAGAAAGCCATGACCTGAAGCTTTGGACCAGCTTGGATGGTCATCACTTGTCACATTAATCTGAGTGATCAAACAGAATGCAACCTCTGAAATGGGTATCCCTAATCACAATCCTCATGACAAAACAAGCACCATATCATTATACCTATTGACTTCTCCATGCCAACTAAAAAATAAATATCATCATAATTAAAATATATGCAATTTCAATAAAATTTTTAGATGACATTTGTTGTCTGTATATACATTTTTTTTACTTGTTAGGAGATATCATATTCTAGTTTGACATAGTAAGATAGATAAAGAAAATCTTTATCTAGACCATATAAAACTGAGATCACAGATAAATCATATTGAGTTAAAAATAGAAAAAAGGGCTATACTTATTGCCACCTTGTAATAATCTACTGAAGTAGCCAATTAACATTATTTTCTTAGATATCTAAGAAATTTCATGAGGCATTCACCCCACACAAGAATCCATAATTTTTAAAGATGTCTCATGAACTAAATATCTATAACCTTCTTATTATTAGAACATGTGGACTATGATTTAGATTTAACATCTCAGAACAAATATGTATGTGATTCAGACCCTTGTATCAGTAGTAAAGCCAGTGAGGCAGGCAGATATATAGAAGGGATTTCCTTCATATCTGAGTAAAGATTAGTACTAGTGAAAGTGTACATGCAATTCTTTTGCCTTTCTTTCTAACCTTGTCTGATGACTGCAGATAGGAAAATGTACCAGAAAAGGATTAATTGAGAGGAAGAAAAAGGAACATCAGCAACTAGGATGGTAATGTGTGGAAGAAGAAAAAGCCTGGCTTGATATCCCATCAGGAATGCACCTTTCCTTCCATGATGAGAGAGAGAGAGAGAGAGAGAGAGAGAGATGCCCACTCAACAGAACCATCCTCAGATCAAACAAACCAGCTGCCACAGCAACTCTACAAGACTCTACTTCTCATCCAAAAAAGAGATCAAGAAGATGATGATGAAAAAGAAGAGGATAACAAGTCAGATAATTTACTCTTATCCTGTGTTTGACATAGAGTAAGTGCAGAAACCGACCTGAGAAACACAGAGGAGGAGGAGGAGGAGGATGGTAGAAGGGACTGACTGACATCCACATGGTGTGGCTTTGGTTCTTTGGCCGCTCCTTGTCATCTCCCACAGCTTTATTGAACTGCAATTGAGATTGTCTTCACTCCCATTCAACGGAAGCAGTTCAAGAAAGCTGTGGAAGACTACAAAGAGGACCATCCTACGCATACAGATAGGAAGCTGGAGGAGGAGGAAGAAGAGGAGCTTAGGATTGAGAGGTAGAGTGGGGCGAGAGGCTGAGTACTTATATAGAGGAGTTTCCTTCATGGGGTTGGTGGAAGATTGATAACCCAATCCCGAGAAGAATTTAGACCTCCAATTGATTTCTTTCTTTTCCTCCATAGTTGACTTGTTTTGCAAGATCACTAACTCGAACCCAATCAAATTGGACTGATTCCGGTTCGGCTTCGGATGGTTTTGATTCCGATTCGTAGAATCATCGGTTTCCATTTCCCAAATCCAAAAATCATAACCCAACTTCAATTCTAATTCGATTTCGAATCAATGAACCGTCGTCGATCAATATGGTTCTGATTCAATTCCGATTCGAATCTCGAGTCATATTGACAGTTTAACCCTCCTCATATATTATGAATAATGAGCCAACAATAACCTAATATGCTATTGGAAGTTGTGGTGTTTGATAGAATTTTTATCAATTAAGTTGGTTGATATATATTCAAATAATAAATAGAACTACTTAATATTATTTTCAAGTTTTAGTAAAGTGAATCGTAAATTATATTTTTTTAATCAATTGAATGATAGAGTAGTGACTTGTTTTATAGGCAATTTATTGTAGGAATATTATTATTATTATTATTTTTCAACATTTACAAACTTGTCAAAAAAAAGAAGAAGAAGAAGAAGAATATATTTTAGTATCAAATAAATTCATCTTTTGGTATTAAAAATTAGTGAGAGATTTTAGGAAAAATAGTTTAAAGATGGATGGATGGATGGATTCAAACAGCCATCCGTTAATTTAGTTGCTTTGTCGGGTCGGAGTGGCAGACACACCGCGCCCGACCCGAGACGGGCGCGTCCGTTAAGGTCGCTGCGCTCGTCAACCATGTTGACCTCCGTCTCCCCTACTCACCTTCTTCCTCCGACCTTATTGTATAGATCTCGATGGACTACCCGGAGAGCACGCCCGACAGCGGAAGGCTTCGCTGCCTTCACAACCCACTACAGGAGAGTTCGAAGCACTCGTCCCTGCAGCAAATGCTCCTGTTCTTTCTCCTTGTTTCTTTGGGGGGGAGTGTGTGTGGGTGAGACTGTGCAGAGTGATGAGTGACGAGGTATTCATTTGTTTAATGGGAGACTTCTGGCCATTTAAGCTCAGTGGAGATCTGTGCAAAAGGTGACTTGGGATCGGAATACGAGTGCTTCTCTTTCCTTGGTTTGCTTGCTGCAGTCTGGCCTTATACTTATAATTCACCTCTCTTGAACACCAAAACTTGAAGCTTCGGCAAAGACTAACTTATTTCCTTGTAGCAAATTTTTCTATGCATTTTCATTCGATTTTGTTGCAGTTGATAAATATATCGGGAATTTTATAACCAAATGTACTAAGATAACTAGGAATCATTATATGAAAGTATATCTTGTAAAGAAAATAAATCTAAAAATTAATGTTTGGTTGTTGTATATATACTTTATATATCTCTGGGTTTTGATGGGTGAAAACAACGTAGCACTTACTATGTTCTTGAGTTTCTCTTATGATGTCTAGAAAAATTAAGAGAAAATATATAAATTTTTCGAGATTTATGTGAGAGGATACATGAGAGGAGTTTCTCTTACGATTGTCCTTGCATGGTGAAGATTTTGATTTTATAGAGAGTTATCATAAATTTTAAGTTGACTTTTAAATTTGTATTTTATTTATTAATTTCGAAGATTTTTTTTTTGGTTTAGATTCTTTTAGTTAACGTGGGTGGTGATGGTTTATGGGGTGTGGACAAAAATCAATCATTTAGTATTGCAACTTCTTTTTCCTCAACCAATCTTATTTTTCTCATATATCAATAGGCAGATCATCATGCCCAGTGAAAGTTTAAAAATTTTTGATCGAATTTGATGTATTTAAGATGATTCATATACTTAACCATAACAAACCAATACCTTGGTTCTTGTGTATTATATATCAATCGATAGTCTAACCTTCACGCTTATACTTTTCTTGTAAATGACATAAGAATATCTTATTTCACTTAAAGAATTTTTTTATTTCAAAAAATAATAAGTAGTGCATCTTTTGAATAAATGATGTGCTGGTAAGGTTTTAGGTTGTCATTAGCAAATCTAATATAAAGAGAAATAAACTTTATATATGAACAAATACTAGCAAGTCATATAACACGAAGCATAATTAAATGAAATCACAATCAAATAGAACACCAAGATTTATATGAAAAAGCCCTCCAACGTGAAGGATAAAAATCACGGGATAAACTAGAGATAATCCACTATAAGAATAATGAATATACAAATCTCAGTATTTTGTCCAAAACCCAAGCAACAATCTAAAGAGAATAACTGGGATATAAGGATTACATCACACAATATCAAAATTTTTCCCAAGTAATCATAGCAAGAATATATTATAGATCTGATATAACCTGAGATGAGAACAATGCCTAGATAATTGAGAATAGTCTTTCTGCGTTATCCTTGTCTTCTTCTCTTTTCTTCTCTTGTTTTTCTACCCTTTTCTTCTCTTTTTTGAATCAAGATGCTGCTACAATTTTCTGTCTCGTTGCTGTAGTTTTTTTCTCCCTATTTTCTACCCCCCTTATTAGATCTAGGATTATGTGAAAATGGAGATAGGCTATGGGATGTTAAAGCTCACTATGGGCTGAACTCGTGGGCTATCAGCCCAACATCTATCACTTGCTAAAATTTAAGTATGACCTACTTTGTCTATAATTAACAATAGATATTGTAAAATATATAATTAATAGAAAGGGAGAGAGCAAAAGAAATTAGAACAAAGGAGATAAAAGTCGTGTCAAAAAAAGTTATGTTTTCTTGTAAAAAACCCTTCGGTAAGAGTAAGGAATAATCATTTTATCCTTCGTCTAGTAGGATGGATTACTAAGGTAATACCATGCCGTCAGCCATTAATATGGGATAGATTAAGGCGCGCTTATGACATGATATTGTCGAGGAGCTGATGACTCAAAGTCCTGCTTAGGTGTCTACTTCCGTGGCGGATGAGTTGGAATGAGATAAGATTATCCCTATCACCCAATAAAAAATTTATAATTTTTTACTCAAATCTAATGCACTTAAAATGATTTATATATGTTAGGATCAAGAGCGGCACTAAGAGAGGGGGTGAATTAGTGCAGCGAAAAACTTTCACGATTTTAAAAGTCTACGTTTTGATTAAAACTGATTCCGACAAAAAACTTTCATAATGATTTCGATTAAAAAGCGTATGTGAGTGTAGAGAAGGCAGTAAGAAGATAATGTAGCTTGTAGTAATGAAACTTGCACAAATTGAAAAGTAAATCAGAATTTATAGTGGTTCGATCTTTGTGACCTACATCCACTTTCGGATTCCTCCTCCGTCGAGATTACCGGGGTCTACTAAAGACCTTCCTTCAATAGGCGAAGACCAACCACCTCTTATAACGCTTTCTCCATTTCGCGAGTTTAGGAGAGAACCCTTACAAGTCTCACACCTCTCTTGAATGATATCAAAACCTAGAAAGGGAGGAGGAGAACTCTAGCACTTGTTTACAACACTTTTACACCCCAACAACTCAAGATTATTTCAATGCTTTCGTGCCCTTTCATGTAGAAAAGAGTAGGGATTTTATAGGCCCCAATGGTTTCAAAAATAGAGCCAAAAAGTGTCTAATCCCATATTTCTGGGGTCCTAGCGATACCACCGCCATTACTGGGCGGTACCACCGCCTGACACTTGACATTGGGTGGTACCATCGCCTGACACTTGACATTGTTGCGGTACCACCTCTTGACAGGGGCAGTGTCTGCTAGTCATAGGTGCCCAGCAAGCCAATCACGTGAGTGATGGCACGTGTGACTTGATACAGAATCTTTTTGCTTATTATATTTTTACGTATATCACTTTATAACTATTGCATAAATGCATATATATATATATTGTGATGTCCTTGGATTTGTGCAATGGGAATCGGATCGTGATGAGATCACGATAATGAGATCGATTCACCTTTAAAAACATATCCTAAATAATCCCGGTCATAGGTTACTCGAGAGGGACATCGTGATAACCGGACAGACTGGTGTGCTGTATACTCGTCCATATAATGGATGCAGCTGGTCTCATAGCTGCTCATGTAGGGACACTAGGGATACAGCACAAGTGCTCATTGGAGAATGAGTTCACTGATTGATCTGCTTACGGAATGTTGGATGGTTGATGATGCCTTATTGTCAGACAGCGATTCCGTAGTCCTAGTGGTGTATTTGGTCCTTAGACTTGAGACACCAAGGATGTCCTGTATGAGTGCTCCACTCTTTGATACTAGACTTATAGGTTTGGCTATTCCAGATCTAGTACAGTTGGTCATTGGGAGTGGTAGTCGACCTTACGAGGGCTATTGAGTGTCGACAGAGGATCATCCACTCTCGTCGTCATGAGAGGAATATCTCATGTGTTCTTGCTCAGACAAATCCCTGGCCAGGGTCATTCGGGTTGAGAGAGAAAGAGTTCTCCGGGAGAATCCGATTAGAGCGAGACTCGAGTAGAAACCGTATGGGTCTGATAACACCATGCTCGATATACGGTCTCTGGGATATTAGATGGATGAGGGACTATAGGTACACGGTAACTGAGGACAGACAAGTCCAATAGATTGGATTCCCTTGTATCGTTTGGGGACTACGGCGTAGTGGCCTAGTACGTCCATAGTCGATGAGTTAAGTGAATTATTACAGAGATAATAATTCACTAAGTTAGAAGGAGTTCTAACAAGTATGACTCACAGCCAGCTCGATATTGGGCCTAGAGGGTCACACACATATGGTAGGCATTGCGATTGAGTAGAGGTTCGGATATGAGATATCCGATGGAGCCCTTGTCTTATTGGATGCAGATCCAATACCCACTAGGGGAGGACCCATTAGGGTTTGACAGGGGACCTCTATAAATAGGAGAGATTCAAAGCCCTCTCCCTCTCCACCTCAAAGCAGGCTTGGAGTTTTGAGAAGCATCGTCGCAACCCTGCTGTGTGGATCACCGCTAGAGAGGAGGACGCTTGACCTCCTTCACCCTCTCCTAAGGATCTGCAAGGAAACAGGGATATACGATCTCCCTATGTAATATGATCTACTCTATACGCAGTTTTAAGTTTCGGGGATTTTGCGCACCAATCTTTGCACGACGACGAACATCTCTTTAGGAATTGGGGATTTTGTTTTCTTGTTCTTCCGCTGCGCATGTGATGTCGCCCCAAGATTTCCCAACAGTGGTATCAGAGCCAGATTGTTCGTGCGAATGATTGGTTTTGAACTGCGTGTGTTGTGTTTAGGAAGAATTTTGACGTCAAAATCGTTGACGCAAAAGCGAGAAAGGGCAAACAGTTGCTACCCTCGATCTACGTGCGTGCAACGCAGCCGAAGGCGGGCAGCACAGGGGCTGCGTCTGCAGCAGCCGGTCGACGGTCTGTTTATAGCAGGCTTGCGTCCGGCGGGGCTGGCAGCTCGCGGGCAGAGGCACCTGCGGCCGCTTCTCCCGTGGGGTGAGGCGTCGCAGGGCAGCGGCGCTTGCCACCGCTGCTCCCGCGGGCGAAACCCCCCTATAGGGGCGGCCGCCCGACGGGACAGCACTGCCTACGGGCGTTGCCCCGTCGGCAGAACCGCCCGAGGAGGCGGCGGCGCCCACCTGCAGCGGCAGCGCTGCCAACGGGCGTGCCGCTTACAGGCGAGGGCAGCACCCTCGCCCCGCCGCACAGGCCGCCGCCAGCAGGGTGGCGACGGCGGCAGCAGTAAGAGGGAATTAGGGTTTTGGGCAAAAAGATAGTTTTGCCCCTGTGAATTTGAGAAATTCCAATTTCTATCTTTTGTCCAAATTATGAAAATACCCTTAGGGATTGAGAAATTCCCTACATGTCCCTGATTTCAGCAAAATATTAATTAATTAAAAGGTTTAGTTGATTATTATTTTTTATTATTATCTAGTAGTCCTACATGATGATGATTATTTATACATGTGATGTATGGTGTGTGGACGGATGATCATGGACCGTGTGATGTGTGTACTTGTGATTATTATTATTGAGGTTTGTGAGCCTCCATTATATTTCTCGTTTATTGTCGGGCCTGCATGCCTATGATTATTGTAATCACATGAGGAGGCGTAACGGGAGCGTAGATGCGATAGTGGGACCCACGAGACGGATGATCGCGATGCATGAAGGTGCATCAAGATGTCGACGGAACCGACGAGGACGAGATGGACGATCACAGGGCATGGAGATGCACCGTTGCACACATAGATCTTGATGTGAGTGATTAGGCCTACTGGCTCGGGCCTAATCATATTAGATTGTGGTTCATGATCATCTGGTGTGATTGCTTCTACACATACTAGATATGTATATATATTTGCATACGATGTAGATATATATTAAATATGTATATGTGTGACATGTCATATTAGGAGACTAAATCACAGAAACATCTCTCGATAATATTAAGTCAGTAAACGTGAGGCAATTAGATTGACCCACGTGGCCTTCCATCGTTATAAGTAGGAACCGATTCCCGATGTAGGTTGAGTTGGTCGAGTCCCTCGAGACTCACCTATATCGCGATTCGCTATCTTGCTTACGACATAGAGATATCACCGGTGACCTGAGGGCATGGTATGCTTGGTCGAGTCCCTCGAGGGTATATCATCAAATCAGACTCATCTTGTAACGAAGGTGTTGACTTAACAGAGCATCATGGTTAGTCGAGTCCCTCGAGACCATGGTGATTCGGAGGCCGAACAGGACGGGAATCACAAGGAGTTGTGATCGGCAAGAGTTGCCTACCTTTTAGGCTTAGTGTGATTGGTCGAGTCCCTCGAGGTTACACTAAGACGTTGATTGGATCCTGATCCCCACTAGAAGTCTGTCGGAGACTTCCGTTTCACGTGCTGAGGGTGTCGCGTGACTCGTTAGCAAAATAGTGGGAGCATATTAAGATAGAAGTCCATATCTTGATAGTTTGTTTCTTGTAAAATCTGCATGTTATTCATTTCTGCTGCATCTTTATTTTCAGAAAATGTTACTTTCAAATCCCTTACATGGCATACTTGATGTCAACCGCCTCACTGGTCCAAATTATACGGATTGGCTCCGTAACTTGAGAATTGTTCTCACAGCGGAGAAAATCGTGTACGTCCTTGATACAGTGATGCCTACGCCCGAAGAAGGGGCAAGCGAGGATGAGATCGCTCGCTACGTGAAGTACATTGATGACTCCACTCTTGCTCAGTGCTATATGTTGGGCTCTATGACTCCTGGGTTACAGAGACAACATGAAAAGATGTATGCCAGATCCATTCTCCTACATGTCCGTAAATTGTTTGAGGAACAAGGAAGGACTAAGCGATATGAGATATCCAAGAGCCTCTTCCGCACTAGGATGACTGAGGGGACACCGGTTCAGAACCATGTCCTAAAAATGATTGAGTGGATAAAGAAACTCACAGGTCTAAGAATGGTCCTAGAGGATAACTTGTGTGTGGACATTGTGCTTCAGTCCCTACTAGATTCCTTTTTCACAGTTCATAATGAATTTTAATATGAACAAGCTTGAGGTGACTCTCCCAGAGCTCCTCAATATGTTGAGGGAGGTAGAGAGTACTATTAAGAAAGAGAAGCCAGTTCTCTACACTGGTGTGACCAGAAAGAAAAGGAAAGTAGAAAGGTCCCTTAAGAAGGGAAAGGGCAAGGGCAAACCAGGTAAAGCAAAGGTTGCTAAGAAAGACCCAGCAAAGGACAAAGGCCAGTGCTTCCACTGTGATAAAGATGGGCATTGGAAGAGGAACTGCAAAGAGTACCTTGCAGAGAGGGCAAAATAGAAGCTTGGAGAAGCTTTAGGTACATTCATGATCAATCTCCAATTGTCAGATTTTTGTGATAGTGCATTGGTATTGGATACCAGTATTGCTTATCACATCTACAATTTATTGTAAATTCTAGCAAAGCCGAGGGGAGATTGACGAGAGGAATATTGCATAAAGGTTTGTTTATGCAAGACACTACTCCACATATCATGAATGTAAGTGTCTAAGAGGAAACGAGATGAGGTGAACAGTGCATACCTATGGCATTGTAGGCTAGGTCATATCTATGAGGGAATGATTCAAAAGTTGCTAAATGATGGATATCTAGATCCATTCGACTATGTGTCGTATGCAACTTGCGAGCCTTGCCTTCGTGGAAAACTGACCAACTCTCCATTTAGTGGAACTGGAGAGAGAGCCACTGAGCTAATGGAACTCATACATAGTGATGTATGTGGACCCATGTTAACTCATGCCATTGGTGGTTACTCCTACTTCATTACCTTTACTAGTGATTTCTCAAGGTATGGATATGTGTACTTAATGAAGTACAAGTCCGAGGCCTTTGAGAAATTTAGAGAGTATAAGAATGAGGTGGAGAACCAGACTGGAAAGAGTATCAAAACTCTTCGATCAGATCGAGGAGGTGAGTACTTAAGTACATAGTTTACTCAGTTCCTCAAAGACCACGAGATATTATCCCAATGGACACCTCCTTATACACCTCAGCTCAATGGTGTCTCTGGAAGGAGAAATCGTACGCTATTAGATATGGTACAGTCCATGATAAGTTTCGCTGACCTACCCATCTCATTCTGGGGATATGCCCTAAAAACTGCAGCTTACCTTCTGAACAGAGTTCCAACTAAGTTGGTAGTGTCTACACCATATGAGATATGGAAAGGGAAGAAGCATGATCTTAAGGTTGTTAAGATTTGGGGCTGCCCTGCCCACGTTAAAAGACACAACCCCGATAAGTTAGAATCGAGGACAGAGCGATGCAAATTTGTGGGATACCCCAAGGAAACTTGTGGGTATTATTTCTATCATCTCGAGAACCAAAAGGTCTTTGTAGCTAAGAGAGCAGTGTTCCTTGAGAAGGAACACATTCTTGGCGGAGACAGTGGGAGAATGATAGAGCTGAGCGAGGTTGGAGAACCAAGCTCAAGCACCACTCTACAGCCCGAGTCTGTTCAGGTACATAATACACAAGTTTCAACTTTACGCAGGTCTGATAGAGTATCACATCCTCCTGAGAGATATGTGGGACATATTAGAGGAGAGGATGTTGAGGATATTGATCCTCAGACCTACGAGGAGGCTATTATGAGTATAGACTCTGGGAAGTGGCAAGAAGCCATGAATTCTGAGATGGATTCTATGTACTCCAATAAGGTTTGGAACCTAGTTGATGCGCCCGAAGGTATTGTACCCATCGGTTGCAAGTGGATCTTTAAGAAAAAGATCGGAGTAGATGGAAAGGTAGAGACCTATAAAGCAAGGCTAGTGGCTAAGGAGTATCGTCAAAGGCAAGGTGTTGACTACGACGAAACATTCTCACCCGTAGCAATGCTAAAATCCATCAGAATTCTATTGGGTATTGCAGCACACTATGATTATGAGATCTGGCAGATGGATGTGAAAACCGCATTCCTCAATGGAAACCTCGAGGAGGAGGTGTATATGATGCAACTTGAGGGATTCGTGTCCAAGAACTGCCCAGATAAGGTGTGTAGGTTGCTTAGATCCATTTATGGACTAAAGCAAGCTTCCCGAAGTTGGAACATAAGATTTGATGAGGTAATTAGATCTTATGACTTCGTTAAGAACGAATATGAGCCTTGTGTGTACAGGAAGGTAAGTGGGAGCGCTATCATCTTTTTGGTGTTATATGTGGATGACATCCTCATCATTGGGAACGACGTAGGAATGCTATCCACAGTAAAGGCTTGGTTATCTAGACACTTTTCCATGAAGGACTTAGGGGAAGCATCCTATATCTTGGGGATTAGAATCTATAGAGATAGATCCAAGAGGATGCTTGGCTTGTCCCAGTCCTGTTACATAGAAACCATTGTCAAAAGGTTTGGCATGAAAAATTCCAAGAGAGGTCTCGTACCGATGAGACATGGGATATCGCTTTCTACGAGTATGTCCCCAAAGACTCCAAAAGAAAGGGCGAACATGGATATGATACCTTATGCCTTAGCAGTATGGTCTATCATGTATGTCATGCTATGTACTAGGCCTGATATAGCGCATGCTCTGAGTGTCACGAGTAGGTATCAGGCGGATCCAGGCTTGGAGCACTGGAAAGTAGTAAAGTATATCCTTAAGTACTTGAGAAGGACTAAGGATCTTTTACTAGTATATGGAGGTAATAGCCTTAAGGTTGAAGGCTACACTGACTCAAGTTTTCAGTCTGATGTCGATGATAGCAAGTCGAATTCAGGGTATGTGTACACTTTGAATGGAGGAGCAGTGTGCTGGAAGAGTTCCAAGCAAGAAACTACTACTGACTCGACCACAGAGGCGGAGTACATTGCTGCATCAAATGCAGCAAAGGAGGGAGTCTGGGTGAACAAGTTCATTACAGATTTAGGAGTCGTGCTGGGTAGCGAGGAGCCGATCTCCTTATATTGCGATAACAACGGGGCGATTACTCAAATAAGGGAACCCGGGTCTCATCAGAAGTGTTCTGAGGAGGTTCCAACTTATCAAAGAGATCGTAACCCGAGGAGATGTAGCAGTGGAAAGAGTTTCATCCGAAGGTAACATTGCAGATCCACTGACAAAGCCATTGTCTTAGATTATTTTTTAGCGTCATAGGGGTCTGATGGGGATCAGACACATAGGTGATTGGCTTTAGGTCAAGTGGGAGATTGCTAGTCATAGGTGCCCAGCAAGCCAATCACGTGAGTGATGGCACGTGTGACTTGATACAGAATCATTTTGCTTATTATATTTTGGTGTATATCACTTTATAACTATTGCATAAGTAATATATATATTGTGATGTCCTTGGATTTGTGCAATGGGAATTAGATCGTGATGAGTTCACGATAATGAGATCGATTCACTTTTAAACACATATCCTAAATAATCCCGGTCATAGGTTACTCGAGAGGGACATCGTGATAACCGGACAGACTTGAGACACCAAGGATGTCCTGTATAAGTGCTCCACTCTTTGATACCAGACTTATAGGTTTGGCTGTCCTAGATTTAGTACAACTGGTCATTGGGAGTGGTAGTCGACCTTACGAGGGCTATTGAGTGTCGATAGAGGATCATCCACTCTCGGCGTCATGAGAGGAATATCTCATGTATTCTTGCTCAGACAAATCCCTAGCCAGGGTCATTCGGGTTGAGAGAGAAAGAGTTCTCCGGGAGAATCCGATTAGAGCGAGACTCGAGTAGAAACCGTATGGGTCTGACAACACCATGCTCGATATATAGTCTCTGGGATATTAGATGGATGAGGGACTATAGGTACACGGTAACTGAGGACAGACAGGTCCAATGGATTGGATTCCCCTTATCGTCTGGGGACTACGACGTAGTGGCCTAGTACGTCCGTAGTCGATGAGTCAAGTGAATTATTACAGAGATAATAATTCACTGAGTTAGAAGGAGTTCTGATAGGTATGACTCACGGCCAGCTCGATATTGGGCCTAGAGGGTCACACACATATGGTAGGCATTGCGATGAGTAGAGGTTCGGATATGAGATATCTGATGGAGCCCTTGTCTTATTGGATGCAGATCCAATACCCATTAGGGGAGGACCCATTAGGGTTTGACAGGGGACCTCTATAAATAGGAGGGATTCAGAGCCTCATAGGCTAGAGCCTTTGCTTGCCTTTCCTATTCTCCTCTCCCTCTCCACCTCAGAGTAGGCCTGGAGTTTTGAGGAGCATCGTCGCAACCTTGCTGTGTGGATCACTGCTAGAGAGGAGGACACTTGACCTCCTTCACCCTCTCCTAAGGATCTGCAATGAAACAGGGATATACGAGCTCCCTAGGTAACATGATCTACTCTATACGCAGTTTTAAGTTTCGCGGATTTTGCGCACCAATCTTTGCACGACGACGAACATCTCTTTGGGAATCGGGGATTTTGTTTTCTTGTTCTTCCGCTGCGCATGTGATGTCGCCCCAAGATTTCCCAACAGTGCCACCACTAGCAGCAATAACTACCGGTGGTACCATCGCCCAATCTGGGCGGTACCATCGCCCAAACCACTTGGGAGGCTGGGTCTTCTGGGCAGTGCCACCGCTAGCCATATTTTCAAGGGTTGATTGGGCTGTTCAATCTGGCCCAAATTAGCCTTGTTAAGGGCCTAGTTGTCCCCTAATTAAGTTAGTGGGATTACCTCCCAAGCCTAACTTAATTTATACTCTAACTATGATAATTAAGATATGATCACAACTCTTCTTGTTCTAGTGTGTCAATTGCTCTTCCGGCGTACTTCCGACGAACATCCGACAAACTCTCGGCAATGCTCCGATGGACTCCTGGTAAGCTCCTGGACTTTACGACGATCTTCTTGGCAAGTTCTAACGAGCTTCTTTGGCGAGCTCTTGGACTTCTCGGTTGGTTTCGGTAGAACTTCTGATGAACGTCCGGACTTCCGACGAACTCTCGAACTCCCAACGTGATCTCGATCTTGACCCCGGCACAACACCTGTTTTATGTCTTACTGCTATTGTAGTTAATCTTGTACACTTTTTTCAATATATAGATTAGATCAAACAAATTACAATTGACTTCATCATCAAAATCTGAGATTCAACAATCTCCCTCTTTTTTATGATGACAATCAATTGATGATGGAGTTAACCTTAACTCCTCCTATCTATATGCCATACTTGAGAAAAGACACTCTTGAATTCAAAGCCTTTGAATTCCAGTATCAAACTGATAAGTTAGATTCATTTAAACTTATCAACATGCACAACGTGATTACTATCATGATCTAACATTCTCAAAATGATGTCAAGGCATGACATCCATTTTCAAGTATAATATTTCAAATATGAAAGATGACAAAGATAATAATTTATCAGCAATATATCAATTATAAAATAGCAAGTTAAGCTCTAGATATCTTATCATTATAAAAAAAAATTATCAAGCAAACATTTCAAGTATATATGATGAAATACATTGCATACATTTGCCATCAATTTACCACATTTTGGTATTATTTCTCCCCCATTGTCATCAACAAAAAGGAGAATGATTCAACAATGCAACTGTGGTAAAAATTCATGCCACATTTCAATTTATATACTAATCATATTTCAAGAACTCATAACATGGTATCATTCAAAAGTTCTCACATTAAAAGTTATAAATATTAAAGAGATAGCTTCCATCAACTTCTCCCCTTTTTTCATCAAAACATGGCATGAAAAACGAAAGTAAGAAGGAAATCCATTAAGAACCAATTTTGTAAAATGATTTGAATCAAGTCAAAAACGATAAAAGAGTTTCATTAAATGATGCTTCAATTTTCATAAGGATCAAAATATTCATGTGAAATTAAATCAACTCTAATTGTTAGGATCAAGATATTCATATGAAATCAACTCAACTCCAATTGTTAGGATCAAGATATTCATATGAAATCAACTCCTCACTCTTACAAGTGTTCATCTCATACTAAAAATTTATCTTTCAAGGATCAAGATATCCATTTATAAAATTCATCTTTCATGAGAAGACTAAGAAGCATCGTATGAAAAAGAAATTCATAAGTCAAATCCATTTCTCATTAAAAAAAATTCACAAAAGATAAACCCGTGAGAAATGTATTTGTCAATAAAATCCATGAAGTAAATTTGATACCAAGGAAGATAAAAATAAAATAAGTTTATGAAATCTCCATTTATGAAATACAAAAAGATAGTCCGGAAAAGATATACATCAAATTCATACTTTTGGACAAATTAACATTCCTAACTCTCTTCTAATAAAATCATATTGTTCTTCACTAAAGGTTTTATAAAGATATCGGCTAATTGATGTTTCGTATCAATAAACTCTAATATTATATCATGATTATTAATATGATCTCATATAAAGTGATGCCTAATATTAATATATTTAGTTCTAGGGTGTTGAATGTGATTTTTTGTAAACATATTGCACTTATGTTATCACATTTTATGAGAATATTTTTAAGATGAATCTTATAATCCTCTAAAGTTTTTTCATCTACACAACTTGTGTACAATATGCACTAGCTGCAATGTACTTAGCTTCGGTTGTAGATAGTGTAACCGAGTTTTATTTCTTAGAAGACTAAAAAACAAGTGCATGTCCTAAAAATTGATATGTTCCAGATATGCTTTTTCTATCTAATCTAAATCCAGCAAAATCCACATCAGCATATGCAATTAGTTCAAAGTTCTCGGATTTTGGATACCATAATCCTATATTAGTGGTACATTTAAGATATCTAAGAATTCTCTTAACTGCTTTAAGATGAGATATCTTAGGATTAGATTGAAACCTAGTACAAAGACCTACACTAAACATGATATCCGGTATTGTGAGGTATAGTAAACTTTCTATCATACCCGTATAAGCTTTTTGATTAAAGTTTTCTTCACTTTTATCAATGTCTAACTTAGTGGAGATACTCATGGGAGTATTGATAGCCTTTGAGCTATCCATATTAAATATTTTTAGCAAATCTAAAGCATATTTTGTTTGACTAAGAAAAATATCACTATTTAGTTATTTGATTTATAAGCCTAAAAAGAAAGTTAATTCCCTAATCAAACTTATTTTAAATTCAAGACTCATACTTTTAGCAAATGATTCACAAAGAGATTCATTCGTGGAACCGAAAATAATATCATCAACATAAATTTGAATAATAAAAAATTATTTTTAAAATTTTGGATAAACAATGTAGTATCGACCTTACCTTTAGAGAAATTATTATGAATTAGAAATAAGTTAAGTCTCTCAAACAAAGCCCTTGGGACTTGTTTCAATCCATAGAGAGCTTTAGTCAATTTAAACATATGATTAGGGAAATCATCATTCTTAAATCCGGGAGATTGTTCAACATAAATTTCTTCGGAAATAAAGCAATTAAAAAAAATACTTTTAACATCCATTTGAAATAATTTAAAATTATTACTAGTAGCATAAGCAAGGAGCATACTTATGGCTTCTAATCGAGTCACAAGAGAGAAGGTTTCTTCATAATCGATACCTTCTTCTTAGTTGAAACCATTGGCCACTAATCTAGCCTTATTTCTAACCACGATACCAGATTCATCTTGCTTGTTTCTGAATACCCATTTAGTACCAATAACTAAATGGTCATTTGGCCTTGAAACAAGCTTCCACACCTTATTTCTCTCAAATTGATTCAATTCTTCTTGCATTGCTATGACCCATGAATCATCTTTTATGGCCTCATCAATGCATTTAGGTTCAATTTGGAATAGAAAAGCGGTGTTGGCACAAAAAATTTTAAGAGAATAACGAGTTTAAACCCCTTTCGATGTGTTTCCTATAATTAGCTCATTAGGATGAGCATCTACATACTTCCATTCTTTCGGTAAAGAAGGTTCGGAAGAAGATGCATTAGAGTTGCTAGATGGAGAAGAGGAATCATTTAAATTCAAAGTATCAAAATTAAGAATCATCAAAATCATTTTTCTTAACTTCGAAAATTTCATTAAAAATAATATGAATAGATTCTTCTATAATTAAAGTTCTTTTGTTAAAGATACAAAATGCTTTAGAAACAAAAGAATAGCCAAGAAAAATTCCTTCATTAGATTTTGTATTAAATTTACCTAAGACATCTTTTTCATTCAAAATAAAACATTTACATCCGAAAACTTTAAAGTATGAAACATTGGGTTTTTTGTTGTTCCATAACTCATAAGGAGTCTTGGAAAGTAGTGGTCTTACTAGAACCCTATTCATAACATAGCATGTCGTATTTATGGCTTTGACCCAAAAATATTTGGGTATGCTATGTTCGTTTAACATGGTTCTAGCCATTTCTTTTAAGTTTCTATTCTTTCTTTCTACTACTCCATTTTGTTGAAATTTTCTTGGAGTAGAGAAGTTATGATTGTATCCATTAGATTCACAAAATTCTTGGAAATCATGGTTTTGAAGTTCACCACCGTGATCACTTCAAATTGACGAAATCATAAAACTTTTTTCATTTTGAACAAGTTTACAAATCTTGAAGAAATACCTAAAGCATTCACTTTTGTGTGTCAAAAAAAAGTCCATGTGTATCTACTATAATCATCCACGATAACAAATGCGTATTTGCTACCTCCTAGGCTTGATATAGAAATTGGTCCGAACAAGTCCATATGGATCAATTGCAAAGGTCTAGAGGTGCTTACTTGATTCTTAGGTTTGAAACTATCTTTTATTTGTTTTCCTAGTTGACATGCATCACACACATTATCTTTGATGAACTTGATATGAGGAATTCCTCTTATAAGTTCCTTAGATGAAATTTGAGAGATTAGTTTCATATTAGCATGACCTAATCTCCTATGCCAAAGCCAAGCATCATCATTTAAAACCGAAAAACATATTTCATTACAAATATCATTAGTATCGATAGTGTACATATTATTTTATTTTAGAGTAATCATAGATATGTTTTTGTGTGGTTTTTCTATAATACAAGCATTAGATTCAAATTTAACAATATATCCTTTATCACACAATTGACTAATGCTCAAAAGGTTATGCTTTAAGCCATCAACTAACAATATATCTTTAATAAAAAAGTTGGATGTGTTACCTATAATTCCATTACTAATGATTTTACTCTTGTTGTTATCTCCAAATGTGATATATCCTTCGTCTAGGCTAGTGAGCTTAGAGAATTGAGATGGATCTCCAGTCATATACCTTGAGCATCCACTATCAAGGTATCATCTCTTGCTCCAAGCTTATGATAGTATACGTTTCTATAAAAAATGATGATTTTTAGGTACTCATTTGACCTTGGATGCCTAAAAAATCGATCAACTTAACTTATCATTTTGCATGAAATTTTTTACGGTTCCTTTGGGAACCCAAATCAATTTATGTGGACTACACTTCTTAAATGGACAATGATAAGCTACATATCCAAGTTTGCAACAAAAGTTGCATTTGTTTTGAGGTGAAATATACAAGATAGGGCCTTTAACAAAGGTGGTTGGATTTTGGTGAGAGCTACTCATAAATCCGATTCCACTTCTTTTATGAACGTGACCCTTATTGGTAAGGATTATATTCAAGGACTTGCTATCAACCTCAAATTTTTCCAAGGTTTCTTTAAGTAGCAAGTTTTCCTTTCTAAGTATTTTTACTTTATGGCATTTCGTACATGGAGCTAAACTATCATTATGCTCAACTTTTAATCTATTGTAATCACTAAGAAGAGAATCATGCTCTTTTTTTAATAATTTATATTTTTACTAATTGATTTGCATTCATCAAAGAAATCATGAAAAGCATTTAATAGTTCATCAAATGATAAATTTGCATCAATTGAACTTGTTACCTTATCTACAATGGCCATTAGTGTATAGTGAGCAACTTGCTCAGTGTTGGTTGGCTCATCTTCTTCGGATGCACTTGAGTTGTCCCATATTGTTTTGAGAGCCTTCTTCTTTGGTGTCTTCTTCTTAGCTTGGGGACATTCGCTCTTGTAGTGTCCTGGCTTCTTGCATTCGTAGCATATTACTTGATCTTTCTTGGGTTCAAATTTATTTTTAGTGTCATTTTTAAATTTATTCCTTCTTATGAATTTTTTAAATTTCCTTGTTAAAAGTGTCAAGTCTTCGTCGAGGTCCTCATCACTTGAGTTTTCTTTCAAGTGGTCTTCTTGGGTTCTTATTGTCATATCCTTCCTGTTCTTTGGAATGGTATCCTCAAGCCCTTCATGAGCTTTACAAGTCATCTCATAGGTCATTAGTGACCCAATTAGTTCTTCAAGAGAAAAATTATTTAAATCTTCGGCCTCTTGAATGGTCGTGACTTTAGGATCCCAACTCTTTGGAAGGGATCTTAAAACTTTATTAACGAGTTCAAAATCCGAGAAACCTTTACTAAGTCATTTTAGACCATTAACGACATCCGTAAATCGGGTGTACATGTCTCCAATGGTCTCACTCGGTTTCATCTTAAATAACTCATAAGTGTGCACTAAAAGATTAATTTTCGACTCCTTCACTCTACTAGTACCTTCATGAGTCACTTCGAGTGTGTTTTAAATATCAAAAGTCGTTTCACAAATCGACACTCAATTAAACTCGTTTTTATCTAATGCACAAAACAAGGCATTCATAGTCTTAGCATTTAAAGTAAAAGTCTTCTTCTCCAACTCATTCCAATCATTTATTAGAAAAGAAGACTTTTGAAAATCATTTTCGAGAATGTTCCAAAGCTCAAAATCTATTGAAATTAGGAAGATCCTCATTCTAATCTTCCAATATGTGTAATCCGTCCTATTGAATATGGTAGACGTGTAATTGAATGACCCTCTTGGTTGCCAGCAAATACCATCTCTCTTGGGTTTTAAACCAAACGAGAGTGAACCTTGCTCTGATATTAATTGTTAGGATCAAGAGCGGTACTAAGAGGGGGGGTGAATTAGTGCAGCGAAAAACTTTCACGATTTCAAAAGCCTATATTTCGATTAAAATCGATTCCGATGAAAATCATTTCGAGTTTAACTTGAAATCGTATGTAAGTGTAGAGAAGGTAGTAAGAATGTAATGTAGCTTGCAGTAATGAAACTTGCACAAATTGAAAAGCAAATCAGAATTTAGAGTGGTTTGGTCTTTGTGACCTACATCCACTTTCAGATTCCTCCTCCGTCGATGTCACCGACATCCACTAAAGGTCTTCCTTCAATAGGCGAAGACCAACCACCTCTTACAACACTTTCTCCTTTTCACGGGTTTAGGAGAGAACCCTTACAAGTCTCACACCTTTCTTGAAAACTTAGAAAGGGAGGAGGAGAACTCTAGCACTTGTTTACAACACTTTTACAACCCAACAATTCAAAATTATCTCAATGCTTTCATGTCATTTCATGCAGAAAATAGTGGAATTTTTATTGGCTCCAATGGCTTCAAAAATAAAGCCAAAAAGTATCTAATCCCGGATTTTCGGGGTCTTGGCAGTACCATCGTCATTACTGGGTGGTACCATCGCCTAACACCTGACACTGGGCGGTATCACCACCTAGTCTAGGTGGTACCATCGCCTGATAGAGCTCGGAGACCGAGCTCTAGCGGTACCACCACTGGCAACAATAACTATCGGCGGTACCACTGCTTAGACCACCTGGGAGACTAAGTCTTCACCGTCGACCATGTTTTTAGGGGCTGATTGGGCTGTTTAATCCGACCCAAATCAGCCATGTTAAGAGCCCAATTGGCTCCTAATTAAGTTAGTGGGATTACCTCCCAATCCTAACTTAATTTATACTCTAACTACGATAATTAAGACATGATCACAGCTCTTCTTGTTCTAGTGTGTCAATTGTTCTTATGGCAAGCTTCCGACGTACTTCCGGCGAACATCCGACGAACTCTCGGCAATGCTCCGGCGGAGTCCCGACAAGCTTCTGGACTTTACGACGATCTTCTTGGCAAGTTCCGACAAGCATCTTTGGCAAGCTCCTAGATTTCTCGGTTAGTTCCGGTAGAACTTTCGATGAACGTCCGGACTTCCGATGAACTCTTGAACTCCCAACGTGATCTCAATCTTGACTCCGACACAACACCTGCTTTATGTCTTACTGTTATCGTAGTTAATCCTACACACTTTTCTATTAGATCAAACAAATTACAATTGATTTCATAATCAAAATTCGAGATTCAAATATATATTTAACCACAACAAACCAACACTAATAATAATATTTTTATACTAACTTTTAATATAAATGTATAAGGTTGGGTATATACAGTCTAACCTTTAAACTTATACTCTTCTTGCAAATGCTGTACAAACTTTTTATATTGTTTCGCTCATAGAGTAATGATGTAATTTTAGGGATATTGATAATCTTGATTAATAAATAAAATTATTTTATTTAAAAAAATAATAAGTGACATCTTTTGAATGAATGACGTGGTGATAAAGGTTTTAAGTTGTCGTTGGAAAATTTGTCACCTTCTAACACTTGAGCATTTTCTACTTTGTCATATAATTAACAATAGATATTATGAAATATACAATTAACATAAATGGAGAGAGAGAGAGAGAGAGAGAGAGAGAGAGAGAGAGAGAGAGAGAGAGAGAGAGAGGAGAGAGTAAAAGAAATTAGATCAAAGGAGATAACAGTTGTGTATGTTTTCTTGTAAAGAACCTACGATGAGAGTAATTTGTTTTTATAGTGTAAAATAAATATGCTCGTTGGTATAGTATACACATCTCATGTTGGAGTCTGCATGTGAGCCTCTTGTATGTTATTTAATATAATAAAAATTATTTATCGACTAGTATCATAAGTAAAAAAAATATTAAAATTAATTCTAATTAGAATAAGATTAGTCTTTAGGTCTGTCTTCTATTTTGTACTCCAAAGAGCATGGGATAATCTGTAACAAGTTTTTGCTGTAATTTTTTTTGAAAAGAAAAGAGAAAAAAAAAATAATATATATGGAGAGAGCTGTGTTTTCTTGTAGAAAATGTATATAGAGAGGCGAATAAATGAATTCATTGACTGACACAGTACGACAAATTGACTAAAGTTAATTATGTTTAGGAAAAAGATTCAACTGTGGGTTTGTCTTTCATTTTGTGCTGCCGGCAAAATGGGATAGTGTTGTTCATTTCTCTTTGGACAAAAAATGAGAGAGAGAGAGAGAGAGAGAGAGAGAGAGAGAGAGATGAAACATGTCAACTCATTAACTTGGAATTTTTTGACAGTGTAATATAATTAAAAATATAAATATCATTATATCTTTTATGATTTCAAATAAATGCTGACTTCAGATCTTCTTCCAAATAGTAAAACAATAACGACGCAACGACAGTTTAGAGATTTACTAAGGACGAAAGACATCGATGAGATGTGTCATATTGTCACAACTTGTGTGGAACTCTAGCGATTATGTATGTGCCTTCGCTTTCTAATTATTGTCATTAATAATTATATTAGATATGGTACTATTCATCCAATAAATATTATGTTCAACACTCTCCTCAAATCCCTCATTAGTTCAAGACACATCTCAACTAATTCCTCACTTAGTCTACTAAATAATGTATAATATCATCAACTACAAATGACTCTTCTCGTCGACTAAATCTTAACGATTAATAAAATTAATTCGTCTATAGTTCTTTCTTTAAACTCTTTAAATTTTATTTTTTTTAAAAAAAAATATTAACTTAAATATCAAAAGAATATTTTTTGGAAGACACCTCGGTCATAATTCTTAGAGGGTTCACTACTGAACCTAATTATCTTCTTATGATAAGCTCCAATGGATTGATAGCTAATAAGCTTCAACACCTCGGATAATTAAATTATAATTTAACACTACTAAACACAAATCAAGAACAGGAAAACATGCAACTATGACGTAGCTTTTGCATTCTTAAGGTTGTCCGACAGAGGGGACACCTATTTGGATCAAATATAGGAGGGGACAAGGGGGAGACTGTTGGTGGTCAAATTATGAGCATGTCACGAGAACAAGCTCCCTTGTTGGCTTCCTAATGGACATGAATCAATGTGGTGGGGAAGGGGGGGGGGGGGGGGTGAAATGTTGGTAGTTCTCTTCCCTAAAAGCTATTATTGGTGCCGTCCAACTCACTGATGTAGGGCAGTGGTGGTGGGCGGAGACACCAACCACCTTATCGTGCCGTGCCACTATCACCCTACAATCCATGCTATAGTCGATCACATAACGTTTTCATCAGTCTCCATCCTAAAATACTAGGGTTAGAATTTGACCCATTATAGTAAAATATACTTTTAATACTTTACAAATTCATATTGAATGATTTTTCTAAAAAAAAATACTAGTATTTATCGAAAGGTATCATCTTTTTTTTTATAAATAATATCCCTATTTTAAAAAAAAAATCTAAAATATCCCTCAAATATTTAACTTGTTTATATTTTTTTATAATCTTTATAATGCTTTATTAATGTACTGAAAATACTATAAATGTTATTAAAGAATATCATATTGTGTTTCTTTGATTATCATTGCTTATAGATCATTATCATATCATATTTTTATAATTGTAATTAGTTTGATTGACATTAGTAGTCCATTTAAATATAAATATTTTTGAGTAAGGCGGGCTTATAGTGGTTTTTATATGATAGCCAAAACACTATAATAAGTCAAAGTTTTGATTTTTATTTGGGAGGTATTATTTCTAAACTACTATAAATATTTATTTGAATCATATATCAAATGATTTTTAATATATTTTGATTTCATTTGAGACTTGGAAATATAAAGTACTAAAATTTCACACGATCATGCTTTTATTTTTATTTTCAAATCCAACCTTGTTTAGTGCTATTTTTTACTCTAAAAATAGCACTAATCCGGGGGAAACAGTATTGGTAAATTATATGTAGAATATTCATAAAATTATAGTAATGATGATTTTAAATTAAATGTAGAATATTCGATATAATTTTTGATAAAGCATTTGAGATTAATGTTAATGAGATATGATATAATTTTATGATAGTGATCTCATATAATCCTGAATGAGACCGATGCTTGCGATATTACATCTTTCTAATTCTAAAAAATAAAAATAAATAAATTTCTTATATAATACAATGATTATTTTACCTTCAAAATAGATAAAAAGACTATCACTATTACATTCCTTTTCTCTCAAGAAAAATATCATTTTAATCGGATGTTGCATTACTATCATAGAAGTCTCTTAGATAATAGGATGATTATTCTACCTTTAAAAAATGATAAATATATATGATAAAACTACTAAAATTTTTACCAACTAAGCTAAGCTAGTTGACACATTCATATTAATATATTTATCTTACTATTTGAAAATCTCAACAATATTGTTATTATGACAAAAATAAAATTCTTTTATTTCTAGATGATATATAGCATGTATCTAGATTTCATACTATAAAAATATTATTTTCTTTAAAAAAAAAAAGCATCCATGGGATAGGATCTGATTAACTATTAATAAGTATGATTGCCAATATTTAATTTAATTAAAAAATTTATTCTTGAATTTCTTTATTATTCTCACCCTTCCAACGTGAAATCCATTATCCTATTGGTCAACTAAAAAAATATTAATTCATGTAATATAATATTCGCTAACCTGTCTGCCACCTCACAGTGAATGATTGAGATTTAAATGCTATTATTTTTCGTAAACCGGCTCTGCCACCGGGTGATGGGGGGAGGGCCCACCTACGCCAGGAATCAGACAAGAAAAGGTGAAAAAGAAGGGTCACGGGTTTGCATAAATCCAAGCACCAAATCTACCATCGCACACAAGCCAGTCACGGACTGGTTATAATTCTCGCACCATTCCCCCCCCCCCTTTTCCTTCCCTCCCCAAAAAATATTACCCAGATTCATCTCTCTCTCTCTCTCTCTCTCTCTCTCTCTCCCTCATACGCAAGAGAAATCTTCCAGCTTTAATCTATAGAGCTTTAGTATCATTAGTTTTACTGGGGAAACCAGTCTTTTACTCTGGTTATGTATTCGTGCATAAACACTTCATATGTATGCAAAGAACTACGTGGTTGATGCTAAGATAGAGATACAAAGCATTGCAACCCCCAGGTCACCAAAGTTGGCTCTAAATAAACCCTCCCCAAACAAGCTCGGCAGACGTATGTACGTCTGGGGCAGATAAAACTATGGCACCATCTCACATCCGACTGCTCTGTGGAATCTCTCTATGCGACATGCTGCTTAGTTTTCTGTATTAAACTGCTATTTGTACAAGTAACTTGCCATATCGACTGATGATGAACCACAAAGATCTCTCTCTCTCTCTCTCTCTCTCTCTCTCTCTCTCTCTCTCTCTCTCTCTCTCTCTCTACTACTACTACTACTACTACTACTCCTCCTCAGGCGGCCAATTGCACGATACAGAAAAGACTTGTAAGCACCTTAGAGGATCGATGATGGATAAGGACGGGTTGGAAGCCTGTGGGCGGCTTGCCCCACTCTCTAGCCTTATTGGTGCGTTCACGTGACTCCTTGTAGAGCTTCCCCATCAACCCTATATAAGTGTACCTTCTTCCTCCCCAAGCCTTCCACACCAAACACACTGCAGGAGTCCCATAGCTGAAGGAGTGATTCCTTCAACGATGGACTCCTCCAAGATCTCAGCCATCCTCATTACCTTCATGCTCTTCATCTCCTCCGTTTCCCCCGTCGTTTCTGCTGGCACCTGTCCCCCCACCAAGCACAAGCCACCCAAGTCCAAGCACCATAAGCCGAAGACCCCCACTCACAAACCACCCATCACCGTCCCGCCGGTCGTCGGCAAACCACCCATCACCGTCCCACCGGTCATCGGCAAACCACCCATCACCGTCCCGCCGGTCATCGGCAAACCACCCATCACAGTCCCGCCGGTCATCGGCAAGCCACCTATAACCGTTCCACCCATCACCGTGCCACCAGTGATCGGAAAACCACCCATTACGGAGCCCCCAGTGGTCGGCGTGCCCCCCGTTGTCATCCCCCCGACGCTCCCGCCCAGGAACACTCCCTGCCCTCCTCCTCCTCCCCCTCCAGCTCCACCAGCGTCGCCGAGTTGCCCCGTCGACACGCTTAAGGTCGGCGCGTGCGTTGATTTGCTGGGAGGGCTCGTGCACATCGGTATCGGCGATCCCGTGGTGAACCGGTGCTGTCCTTTGCTGCAAGGACTTGTCGAGATCGAGGCTGCAGTTTGTCTGTGCACCAGCATCAAGCTGAAGCTTCTCAACATCAACATCTACCTGCCGCTGGCACTGCAGTTGCTGCTTACTTGCGGGAAGACTCCACCGCCCGGTTACACATGCACCATCTAGAGCGTAGTCAAAGGTCTCTCGACCTGGAGTTGACCTTCCTTCCTTCCTTCCTTCCTTCTACCTCGTGTGCTTTTTATTCTCAGCTTGCTTTTGATCTTATGACACCGCTCATCATCTTTTCGATGCAGGTTGACGAGAGGACACGGGGATGTCCGACCCACTGTCCCAAGTGAAAGAGGAATGCATTCATTCCCTTGTAGTTTCAGTATGTTGTGCTGAAGTCTGATAATAAACAACCGTTGGAATCTCCATCTCATGCATGCATGTGTTGGATTAAGCTTACGTTTACAAGAACCATCAAAACTGGAAGAACATGACTTGTCGTTAACAAAGTCGTGACCCATCACTTGGTGTCGCTCTACTTCTCAGGGCTAAAAGAAACACGGCCGGCCTTATTATCTAACCCAAATTTTGAGCACCTAAAAATTGAACCCACAGTTACTACTTAATTGGATCGAATCGCACATATTTAACGTATCGGATCCACATCACGTCATATTATTATTACACGAGGAGTTGGATCAATATTTTGGGAGTTTAGTTAGGTCGTAATGGATCCCCAATCTCATCGAACCGGGTTTAGTCCAATAGCAGACCGTGGTCGAAGTTCCATTCCGACCACACGGTTAAATTGGATCACATTGGGTTCGCCAAGCAAGCTCGAAGAGGAATAGACATGGACTGACTGGTACTCGGCACGTTTCTTCTTACGAGCGAGCTAAGAGGAAGCCCACGTCAAACAAGCCCTGCAAAGTCTTCTCAAAGTGGCTCCCTGAAATCGCAATCTCTTCCATCTGCTCTTTCTCAGGAACGGATGCAATCCCAATATATGCTCGGCCATGAAGTCATGCCTTGTCAATATGCCGGCCACCGGCGCTCTCTGCAGTTGCATGCGGACCAAAACTTAGTGAAGCAAAAGGAGATGGGAAGAGGACTCGGGATGAGGTGCTTACGGAAGATGACTTGGGAACGATCAACAGGTGTCTCAGTCCCATCTCCCGGAAAAGTATGAGAGCTTTCGCCAGCGACATCGTCTCCACCACCGTGTAAGGCGACGAGTTTGTGAAGGGATGCAAATCAACGAACATCTCCATCTCTTCTGCGCTTACCTCTACGTCCTCAACACGGTCGTGCTTCCCCGATCCACGCTTACCCAACTCATCAGCCCCGAATTGCCCCGCCGCATCCAACCCTGCGACGCTGCGTGTCGGCAGAAACCGCTTCTTCTTCAACAAACTCAGCAGGTGTGCACGGAGGACCAGGCCGTACAGCACCGGAGAAGAAGAGAACGGCGGCTCATCTATCACGGGGAACGCGTGGTGCCCCGTCGTCTTCAGTATGTGGACCACGTTACCCACCTTCTCCACGCCATTAAAGGTTCGTAAAGGACCTGCCACCACATCGCCAACGGTGAGATGCCTCATGTATGGTTCCGCATGGTCGTCGAGATGAGGAAGCCCCTTCAGTCTCAGGATCAGGTCGTAGATGTTGGGATTGAAGGCGTCGGCCACGGTTTTTGATATCAGGAGAACCAGCATCACCAGGGGAAGCAACAAGAGATCGTTGGTTAATTCCAGCATAATCACGCATACCGACACCGTCATCCTCATCGTTCCGCCGAGGAAGGAAGCCGAACCGAGGACGGCGAAGAGACCATGGTCGAGGTTCGTGTCGGAGCCCATCGCCATCCCGACGAGCCGTCCGTAGCTTGCACCGGTTAACATAATCGGCACGAAAAAACCGAAGGGCGCGGCGACGACGCCGTAGCTCAGGATGCCTAGAACGTAGGAGGCGGCAAATGCGACCATGATGGAGGACTTCTGGAAGTCGTCATTCGTGCCACGGCCATACAGTTTCCGGATCGTGTCATCGTTGGTGTTGAAGAATAGACTGGCTAGATCGTTGTAATGGTCGGGAGGGCACTGGAAGTTCTTGAAGCCACCGGGATGAGCTACCGTGGAGCAGTCCTTGTTCGAGCAAGGTCTGCAGGGTGCCAACCATGGTAACCCAAACAGACAACAAGATATACATATGGAGACAGCAGCAGCCAGAAGCAACCTGTGGGCACGGCCTCTCCTGCACAAGTTAACAAGATTAACATTACTGAAACTTATTTGGGAAGATCGATCGATACGAATGGTAAATCATCTATCTGCACATACTCATTAACAGGGCTGCATACGTGAAGAACCTTCACCATAAGAACATTGTACAGACTTCCTAACACTCCCCCGATTACTCCGAGGAGGATGACCGGAGGTAGATCGGCGAGGCGATAGGCAACGGTATCTGCTGTAACATCATACGTTATCAGCCCGCCCTTCCAATATAACCCACAGTTTCCTCTTCCGCAGATGTCGGTCAGTGCACGGAGCGTGACAGCAACTACAGCTGTCGCGAAGAATGCTCTCCAGATCAGTGCACTTCTCCACCTGTGATAGATATCAAGCGAACACCACATGAAATCGATGAAGAAAGAAGACCGAACCAGAACATTGTGGCATTAGTACCATGAAGACAGCGACTCCAGGGCAAATAGAACACCACCGACCGGTGCACGCAACGCGGCAGCAACACCGGCAGCAGCCCCACAGGTGACAAGGTCACGCCTGTCTCTGTCGTTCTTGAAGTAACGCAGCCATCTGCATGTCATGCGATACTTGCGAGATCCACCTTGTCCGACCATAGCCCCAATGCATGCACCAATGTGCACCATGGGATCAGCCTTGCCCACGTGGAGCGAAGATGATACAGCAGCAATCGTACCGACGATCTACATATGAATCCGGCATTGATGATGGTGAGCCTTCGGAGTACTATTCTCTCAAGCGAATTCGATGGGTTTCTCACCTTTACAACGAGGGTGCGAAGCGAGAAGATGTCAGGAGCGTCAACGCCATTCAGATAAGCCTTCACCTCCGGTATTCCCGACCCGCCCGCGGCAGTCGAAACAAAAGCCGTGATCGCCGTCGCAAACGTCAAAAGGGCCAAATTTGAACCGGCAAACACCCAGAAAGCAGTCCAGTACCTTCAACTCACCGCCACCAGTTTAATCCAATGCATCAGGTAAAGAAAGGAGAAGTATCTGAAATGTGGCTTACTTATTGGCGAGCATGAATTTGGAGACGGTGACAAACTTGCGACCCGCGATGTTCTCCACTGCAAGGTTGTTGAAGAAGCCAACAGCGCCGGCGAGGATGCCGATGAAGAGGCAGAAAGTCCACTTGAGGAACACATACTGCAATATGGCCGCCCGGCCTCGGCTCCTCCAATCCTGGTTGAGGACGTCGTTCTCGATCAACCTAACGAAACGAAACATTGAATCGATCTTTACACACCAAACGATCGGTTCTGGAACAGAGATGAACCGGACAGAGTCATCACTCGTAGTCGAGGCTCTCGATGGGGCATAGGTTGGAGCCGACGATGGCGACTTGGGAGGTGGTGTTGGCCGCCTGGCGTCGGAGATCGATGGGAGAGTGCTCCAAAAGAGGCTCTCTTACATTTCCTCTCTGCTGCTCCATCACCTCGGACGACGAAGACGACCGCGGTGGCGGCAATTCCTGTTCGTCAACTTGGGCTGCGGTCGCCATGCGAGAGAGAGAGAGAGAGAGAGAGATATAGTCTGATGGGAATGGAGTTGGAGGGAGGAGGGAAGAAATAGGGAGCGACAGAAGAGCAAGTCGTGATGATCAGAAGACCACTCCATCACAGCCGTCCTTTCCGTGGCCCCAAAAGACAAACCTGCACTGTGACTGAGATGCTAATTAATTAATTAATGTTATTTGGATTTCCTTTTTTTTTTTTTTTTTTTTTTCTAATTTCGTCCTTTTTATTTTGTTTAAGTTTTTGGGATGACTAATTTCATGCAAATTTAATTAAGAAAAAAAATTATCGGATCAAATTATTTTTCTTTATTGAACTTGCGTCATGATTAAATTATTTTTTCACTCCAATGGCCATTAGCAATATGGAGGAGCCATACTTATATTTAAATTTAAAGAAAAAGATTAATCACGCGTTACAACAGTCGGTGCTGAGTGGTGTGCCACAAAGATAGTTGGGATCACAAGTTGGAATCTTAAGATCAGTGTCGTCTGGTGATCTGAACTCGATCCCATATTTCAACATGGAGGAGGCAAGTCAAAATGTTAATTCAATTAAACAAATGAAACAGAGAAATCATCAAAATACCCTTTGATTAGTAAAAGAGGACTCACATTTTTTTATTCTTTTGAAATATTGAGCTCTAATTAGATATAGTTTTATTTTATATAGTGTTCTTTAGAGTTCATACCTCTTTAAGTCGTAACCAAAAATTATATGATAATTAAATGATTTTGGGTCCTTGTTTAAAACTTGAAACCTATCGATTAAGACTTCACTAGCTAATTTAGTTGGCAGGAGGATTCAAATATTTGATCTTACATAAGAAAGTCAGATATGCTAACATATTAAGCATAAAATATGGATAAAAATGAGTTGTTTTTTCTTCGTGATGTCAATGGACTTACGAGATAGAGAGATTTGTATGGGCAACCTCTCTTTGCTATTTATAATACTATTTAAAAAAAATTAATATTTATGAAAATTTTATTTTATTTTTATTTTTATTCTCCTAATCACGAGCGTCAAGCTTGTTCTTGCAAGATACTACCAAGCCACGATGTCAAAGCTAAACAGAGAATATTTGGTTTATGATAGAATCCTAATAGGGTTGGGTCCTACTCAATCAAGAAACAACTAATAAAACCCTATAAGATTGTAATATATCTCATTTATCTGTCTCTATCATATAAAAAAAGAATAGCTAGGGTTTATATTTGGGCCTTTAGGCTTCCTAGCCGTCATCCCCTTTTATTGGGTTGGTTGATTAGAGTTAAGGGCAAAAAGAATAACTCATTTAGGAAGCAACCCTTAGGCTAGGGTTTGGAGCCATATATGGGAATAAGATCTATCTACAATTACAGCTATTTGACCGACTACTAGGAGGGAAGAACCCCTATAACATTGATTGATCCCCCTCAAAGATCAATCTACGTAATAATTCGTGTGAGGTTCTATCAGTTCGCATTGAATCATCTCTAAAAATGCTAATGAATTAATCACTGTCATATAGTATCATCGTCTCCATCGTCTCCACTTTAGACGATGATTACTTTTTATTCTCCCACCAAAGTTATTTTGTTTTTTTCTGACTACTTTGCTGCAGGAGTAAGCAAATACCATCCTTTATTACATTTCTATCTTCAGTGTTCTTCGATGATTCAATTCAATCAACGATCAATCGAGCGACGAGCAACACTCTTTCGACAAGCGACAAGTAGAGCTACAAGCGATCGATGGAGCGGTGAGCATATTATGCACCTAAGATAACATCTTTAAGGGTATAAATCTATCTTAAACAAAAAATAATTTTTTAATTATCTACTATCCAAACCCAAGGTCCATAAAATAGAATTTAATAACACCAAATACATAACATGGAATTTTTCATATATCCTACTAATCCTCAAATCATGCTTGAATATAACATAATTTTGTAATTATCCGCAAACATAAAATCTATATAAGATAATTTGAGAACACCAAATACATTCAATTCTCATTCACCCAAATAATAAAACTTATGCAGTTTATAATTATTAAATATATCATTCAAAAACTTCATAAAATACGAAAGCCAAACTCAAAAAAATCATTACCAATCACTTATAAACTCAGAAACACCATAATCATAAATCAATAATTTATCAAGAGGTCTTTTAACATTTTTAATTGCACACACCAACTATTGAATGATGATGTAATCAATTGATTTATGATCTAATCGATATGTTGAGAAAAGTGATGCAGAACTAATTACGATTATGAAAATGTAAAACAATTAGAGAATCGAACGATGAGTCGAAGTCAAAGATTGAACATTAGGCCGGAAGAATCGGACAATATGTCAAGAACGTATGGATCGAGTGTTATGCCGAAGGTTTGGATGATGTGCCGAAAGCTCGCTAGGAGTTCATCAAAGGTTCACCAAAAGTTTGGATGAACAATTGACATGATAAACAACTGAGATTGCTAGTATTGTAATTGTTTTAGTCTTAATTATTGTAGTTAGGTGTCAATTTAAGTTATTTTGGGAATAATCCTACTAACTAAATTATGGGCCAATTGGGCCCAAATCATGATTGAATTAGGTCGGATGGGTAGCCCATTCAGTGACTTGGAGCCATGTCAAGTGATGGCACCGTCAAGACTAGTGGTGGAACCGCTTGAGGCTCAACCTCTCAGGTAGGTACTATTTGGGCGATGGTACCGCTTAGACTGGACAATGGTATCACAAACAATTATTTTTGTCAAGCATTGGTATCGTTAGAGCCTAGTCTCCGAGGCTCTATCAGGCGGTTGTACTGCTCAGACTGGTGACAAATACCGTTAGAGCAGGGTTGTTAGGCGGTGGTACTACCCAATAATAACGATGATACTACTAGTACCTGAAAATATGAGATAAGATACTTTTTGGCTTATAAATACCCGATCTTTTTTGCTTGCCCAAGAATAAAAAGTGAACGAAAAACTTATGATCTAAGTGAGAAAACAATATTGTAATTCCTTGAGAGTTCCCCTTCTCTTCCCTAAGTGAAATTTTTGTTTAAGGGAGGGTTGAGAGAACTATAAAGCTTATCTTCTAAACCTATGAAAAGGAGAATAGAGTTGTAAGAGGATAGTTGATCTTCACCCATTGAAAAAAAGATCAATAGTAAAAATCGATGACTTCACTACGACTGAACCACTATAAATTTGGTGTGCACTCTCTTTCTGCTCTTCATTACTATTGTTCTATGTTTTAATTGCTTACTACACCTGCTTTAAGTGAAACACATTTTTAACATTTCTGATACGATTCTTCATCGAATGAATATTTTTCAAAGTCGATGATTTTACGATACCATTAATTTACCCCACTCTTAGTATCGATTTTAGTCTTAACAATACTTTTGGATAACATTATAAGGAAAATATTCTCTATAACAAAATCTTGTTAAATCATAAAAAAATATATCACAATCTTATAGCATTTGGCTGCCCAATCCAAAATAACATGAGTGTAAGTGATAAACTAAATTGAAACATAAGCATCAAGATATAAAGCATGGATTTAAGAATCAATAAATATCATTTCATTAATTCATACTTGACAACGAAGCAAAGAGCAGTATATAAGCATATGAGGTCACATATAGAATCATATTCAATATTTTATATGATTCATTAATATCAAGGGAGTATATTATAACATACAAGTAAATCACGATCATAACGCAAGGTATGAGCTCAAGAGTAAGGAGCAACATATAAGTGAACTAATGCTGGAATACAAAACAATAAACTTCATGAGAATGGAGCAAAGAGTATCATATACATATATCAAGAACAATGGAAAGTATGAGCTCAAATGTTATATTTGATATTTCATTCAATTCATTCATATCAATATAGTAGAGAAGTTTAGCTAATAAAATATTTCAATCATATCAAAGGAACATAAATAATATAGTGAGATCATAATATAACATAATATAACATAATATACATAACATATGTTTAGAACTCGTTATGGCTCCATAAGTATAGTTTATTTTCTTTATATTTCTGAAAAAAGGGCACAAATATCTCATAAACACCAGAGTATTAATAAGAATATTATAATTAAAAAATAAAAATATATTGGAAGTATATGTGAAACACAAAAAAAAAGATACACTTATAGAGGAATACCAAAGATAATTTACTGTATAACTCATTCAATTATGACAAAAATCAATGACTAAGAAATAAAAAAGTTTAAATTATCAATATAAATCTCATTTGAGTAAGGATTTTAGTTAAAATCAAGTTTCAAAAGGTAGAAGCAAGAATGGATAAATTTAAGAATTGATCTATTATGGTAGAATCTATAAAGTAAATTTCACTAGATATTCAAATAGGGAATTGTGCTCCAATTTATTCAAATAAGATATTCTTGAAAGGATATAGGAGTCTACTTTCAAATAAAATAAATTTTCTGTAAATTAAAATTGTCAACAAAAATTTACAAGCAATTGAATCTAGATAGGGTAGAAAATAAAACAAGTTAGAAAAATTCAAGGGGTTAATTGAAATAAATATTTAGATATATATTTATATATCAAATCATTCAAATAAGGTACCAAAAGAAACATACAATTGCTTTATTTTTAACAAAAGAAATTTGATTTTATTCAGAGTTTTGTACAAAACACCATAATTGAAATAGATGGAGAGGACAAGTCATTTTCTCTCCCTTCGATAGAATTCAATAGTTTAATTAAAAGAGATGTTTGGATAGGATTTTTTACTTCAAATTATTTAAATAAGATATTTCATAAAGACATAAGAGTCTAGTTTCTAACGAAAAAGAGTTTGCTTAATTACAAGTTTTATACATAATTTTATAGTCGAAACAAGCAGATAGGTTATAAATTTTAAAATTCCAGCATTACAAGTTTATAACTCAAATTGATGCTATTGAAAGAAAGATAAAATTTTACTAATCATTCATAAATAAGGAGAAATCAGAGATAAAGAATCACTATAGGCAATTGTGCTCTAATTTATTTAAGTTAAGACATTGTTAGAAAGATATAAGAGTCTATTTTTAAATAAAATAAATTTTATATAAATTAGAGTAAGTAATAAAAAAAAATAAGGAATTGAGTCCGGATAGACCAGAATCATCTTATCTATGTTTAATATAATTCAAGGAGTCAGTTAAAATAAATATTTGGATAAGTATTTTTACACCAAATCATTCAAATAAGATGATGAAAGAAAGATGCAAGAGTCTCAATTTAAAAAAAAAAAAAGAAAGAGATTTGGCTTGATTCAAAGTTTTTGTACAAAATACTATAATCGATATAAGGTAAAGAGGTCAAGTAATTTTATCTCTATTTAATAGAATTTACTAGATCAATTAGAAGAGATGTTTAGATAGGAATTTGTACTCCAAATCATTTGAGGTATTGTCATAAGGATATAAGAGTCTGGTTTTCATTTAAAAAAAAAAAGTTTGCTCAATTTTAAGCTTTGTATAAAAAAATTATAATTGAAAGAAGGTAGATAGATTAGAAATATTAAAATTTCAGAGTTTACAACTCAATCGAGATTAATGCTATCAAAAAGAGAAAAGATTAATCCAAATGATGATGAATTAGTCCAAAATCCTCAAGCTAAAAATAATACTTCTCCTTCAATTTCTAATTTGATTATTTTTTTACTTTTTCATTTTATTTTTTTTTCTCTTCCACTAACTTATCATGAAAACTTTCACAAATTATATCAAAATTCAAAGATTCACAATTAGATTTCTAACATTAATTTTTTAATATAAAATTATTAAATTTATATTAAAAAATAAAAAATAAAAAAAAAATATATTATGTAACAGAGCAACTAGTGATATTAAGGGGTAGTAGAAAAGAAAATAAAGGGAAAAAAATAGTAATCAAGGAGTTATAAATAATAAAATTATATTTTATTATTTTTATAGGGGTTACAAATAGTATGTTGTAAATAACAAAAGGATTACCAAATAGCAATCTTCTAAGATAAAAATTAAAATAAAAAAATTGAAAAATTCAGTCCATAATTACTCCAATAGACAATTTAAAATTATCAGGCAATGAATTGATTGCCATGTCTTTGACGGAGACAGCGACGGACCCGACCTAATCAGCGAGACCACCACCCACGTGGAAAAGCCGACGTCATATGATTGATTCTCTCATTCATATTAATCAATTTGAGAACGAATAAATTTTCGACCAAAAAAAAAAACAAAAGATAAATGCGTACGGCGTATATATATATATATATATCCTAAGCGTGGATGCATATGTGAATGAAACTTTTACGAGATAAATTTATTATTTTTGGATTTTGTAAATAAAACGCTCAAAGGAGAGGATTTCTTCATTTAATAATTTAAATAAACTCCTAAACAAAGCAAACGGATTTAAATCCAAAAACAGTCCCAGTCCCATCCATCACGTGACAGTCACTAGACGTCGCAGCCATTGAAATCTCGCGTCGACACCAAGTCTGCTGAGGTGGCAGTTCTCGAGCCGTCTTAGATCCGTGACAGAACACCCGAACGCTCTCGGGCGCAACGAACGTTCCCTTGTCGCGACGAAACGAACAAAGACAACTAGGCTGCTGAGGTGGCAGTTCTTGACATGAGAACACCCGAACGCCCTTGGGCGCAAGTAACGTTTCCCTTGATGCCACGAAACGAACAAGGCATCCGAAACGGGCAGCCCCCATAAATTAAATGTATCCCGCTCTCGCGAAGCCGAAGCGATTCCCGCTCTCTTCGCTTCGTTTCCTTAATCCACGGAGGAGAAACTCTTAGTCAGGAAATCCAAATCCCTCCCCCACCTCCCCTGATTGGAGACGTGCAGCCGAGAGCTCCTCCGGCTGGCCCGCCCGCCCCATGGGATTCGTCGTCGGCCTCCTCCTGGGAGTCGTCGTCGGCGTCGGGCTCGTCATGGTCTTCGTCCGCTGGGAGAACGCTCGATCCAAGAGCCGAGGACAGCTGGTACTCCTCGTTCCCCCTCCCCTTGCGTTGGTTCGATGCCTGGTGTGCTTTTACGTGCTTCCGTGGAATTGTCGCTGCGTTCTTGCCAGTGCATTGTTCCCCTGATTAGTTGCTGCTGCGAAGAATCATGCCCACTTTAATCATCAATGCATATCTTACTGTTGGTGGGACGGTAGATCCCCCGACCATGGAAACTAGAACTACGACGAGAAATTAAGGAATGGGTCACATTGAATTATGGTTTGATACTTTGATCTACCCATCCAACTTAAGCTGAAATTAGATATCTTAGGAGCATTTTGATAGCTTCATGTAATCTAGGGTTTGGGCATATTCTTATTCGTTCTTTCTTTCCCAAGAATATGTTGAAAGACTACAAGAAAAATAAAAATTACAAAGTAAAAATCGGATGTGGTCCGAACATGTCTTGCATTTTTAAGTTTAATCAAGGTGGGCATTTGAGACGAGGTTCTTCTTGCTTTGTTGTGCCCTTGAAGCTGATTGCTATTTTCATTTCCAAATTACCCTAGCTCGATCCGGCCTAGGACCTGACCATAAAGTTTTATAATCTTAGTAGAGTCAGTTGTTTCTTGTGTTAACGAAGCGAACATCTGAACCTTGTTCTCTTTTTTTCTTTACTTGCTGGAGAAAGGAAGGGTATATTTTCTCGACTCTCAGTACCTAATGTTTCTTCTAATAATTAAATGGTTCTAACATATTTCTTACCTTTTTTATTCCTAGCTATTTGTGTTCCAAGAAAAACTTTTACTGTATTTGTGTTTGACAAATTGCATTTAGATGCTTTGGATATTTAAAATTTTACTGATTTGTTAAAGATGGATGAAAAATGAGACCAGGAAAAGGAATTGGGTGGAAAATTTATAATCTTAATCAGCCAAATACTTTAACTGCATGCTTGGATTAGGAGAAAATTTGTAAATGTGTTAGATAACATTATTAGATCTAGAATTCAGTAATAATGGCGTTATCTGTTTTAACCATGCAACTATATCATTGAATAGTGGTTTGTTCAGTGGATAAATATTTCAATTGACGCTGTACCTTGCTTTGAGGTACTCATAACTGAACTGAATGTGAAATTTCTTGTTACAGGCTGCTTCTGTAGTGGCTTTCGCAAGAATGACAATTGAAGATTCACAGAAACTTCTGCCAGCTGAATTTTACCCTTCATGGGTTGTATTTTCCCAGCGTCAGAAGTTTAGTTACTTTTACCTCCTACTGAGCTTTTAATGGCTCCCCTTTCTCCATATATATATTGATTTTGATCTTGTTATTCTTACAGCTGAAATGGCTCAACCTTGAACTTACCAAGATTTGGCCTTATGTTAATGAGGTGCTCTTTTGCCTCCATTAATACATGAACTTACCAAGTTCATGTATATCATTCCATGATAGGAAATTTTATGTCATTCAAACTGCTAGTGTCATATTAAGGAGTTGGTTGAGTTTGCAATACAATTGCTACAGGCAGCATCCGAGCTGATAAGAAATTCTGTTGAGCCAGTACTAGAACAATATAAACCAGCCATCTTAGCTTCTCTGAAGTTTTCGAAGCTGACTCTGGGAACCGTTGCTCCACAATTTACAGGTGAGAAATATTTTTGGCATATATAGCAATTGAGACTCTTTGACCCATGTCTTGCTCCTATTCAATTTTATGCACTAAACTATTAATTCTTCTGACATTCCAGCATAAAATTTCAAAGGTAATACGAACCTCATAGAAAATTTTCAAGGCACTTGATTTTTTGATATGTGCTTAATTACCTGGTTTCTACAAAACATACCATCCTATTGTTTTTTTAAAAAACATATGATTATATTTAATTTGCTCTTTGCTTTTATTGTTTTAATTGTTTTCCTTTTTACTTTCTATTTTATTATAAATGTTTTTGTTAATAAAATAACTTGTACCAGAATAAAGATAGGGCACATGGCTTAATGCCCTATTTTTCCTAATTTTACTAGCCACATTGTGGTTTAATGATCAAGGTTTAAAATGCTGGTTGGATCGTACATACCAATCAGTATTTATTGGTTCGACAAGGATTGGTACCAGATTATATGGCTTAGTATTGGTCAGTATTGTTTTATTTTTATTGTTTTGAGAAAACACTGGTATAGCAGTGTGGTATCTGTCCGAAAGGTGTTGAGATGGATATTGATGGAAATTTAAAATTTTAAAGTTGATATCCTCTGCAACTGACTATTCTACAAGAGAGTTGTCTTAACCTTTACAATTAATCACCATAAAGATGTAAATAATTTTTCTAGGTGTTTCAATCATCGAGGAAGATAAATCTGGGATTACAATGGAGTTGGAGTTGCAGTGGGATGGCAATCCAAGTATTATACTTGATATTCGAACTAGACTTGGTGTGGCACTTCCTGTACAGGTAATACAGATAATATTTTTTGCACCAGATGCCCTTTATTGGCTCTATGGTCCCTTTGAGATGATACACGCTCCACAATGCAAAACGTAGGGTTGCACTTAAAGCTTCTTAAATCCTAATATATTTTTTTTTTGTGAAAAAAAATCTTGTAGAAGATATTATGTATTGGCTCTAAGGTTTATTGTTAATTTGAAATTGATGCTGCTTCTGATACTTGATTCATCACTTCCCTTCTTTTAAACAGTTCCAATAGTTTAGCGAAAACTTTGAGTGTTGCTGCTAGATGCATGAGCATAGACTAAAATCCTCTAATATAATATTTCTGTATGCAAACTACCTTTGTGAGTTTTAATAAAAATAACTCTTTTGTACAAGTTTGCTTTGAGGTTTGCAATTTGATATTTACAGTTGATTGTGGGTTGAAAGCCAATCATAGGGTTCTCTAAAATCCTCAATGGAGGTTCAGTCTTGAATGGAGCTTAATAGTGAGCTCATTTAATTAGAAAGAGATTATGTTGTATGTTGAATTCTTGTAGCATTTAGATAAATAATTAAAATCCATGTTAGAGATAGCGACACCATCCAGATTGATGTCTGGATGAGTGAGTGCATCTTGCTATATAAGGTTCTAAATTTTAACAACTACCAGTTTTCTACACAATAATCCTGATAACTTTTCTTTTTTGTACTTCTTTTGCTATTTAATAGTTGGGAATTTACG
Organism: Musa acuminata AAA Group; assembly: GCF_036884655.1. NCBI lineage: Eukaryota > Viridiplantae > Streptophyta > Magnoliopsida > Zingiberales > Musaceae > Musa > Musa acuminata. The sequence continues at coordinate 16,995,531 of NC_088327.1, read as the reverse complement.
GCATTGTTTTTGTTGTTGTTTTGCTATTTGATCTCATATTTTGCCTGCATGTTTCATTTCATATGGTCACAAAAACATATTGTTAAATGCAAGTATTTTAATTTTGGTACAGAGTGTATTGGTCATGGTCCAGACCACTATGGGTCCGAGCCGTACCTAGTCTTAGTGTGTTAGTATGCTGTTATGTACTGAGTTTAGGGGAAAGCCTGGAAAAAATGCTGAAAATTAAAAATTTTATTGTTTGGTACAAGTCCTTTATCGAGTGGCACAAATGGTTTCAAGTCTTATACCATATGGTATAAGGCTGTCTCAGATGGTATTGTAGACCTAAGTGATATTCTTTTTCATTTTAAATGTTTTTTGATATTTAATGTAGTTACAAATAATCCTTCACAGATTTGAAATCTGAAGCATTGGGCGATTACCACAATATTAGTTTTTTTTTCAGACAATAAACACAGATAGCATTTGCCATGCCTGGCAAGAACAGGGTATATACAGTAGGAGATGTTGCAATGTGACAGCTTATGCAGGACCGTGTAATATTGTTCTTTTCCATGTTTTTTCTGGTTTATTGTCTGGCCATGTTATTAAGTTCAAATCCTGCATGTCCTGGTCACTGTATATGTGGATACACCACCTTTAGCTTCTTCTCTGATGTGCTGTGGTTGTGCTAGTTATGTTCTTGCACTCACCTCTATATTTGAGGCACCTTTTGAGTAATGTTTATGCTGGCATAGCCTACACCATGGTACTGTTGACAGCTACATCATAGTGATTGGCATGCCTCGGGTTAGAAAGCTCAGCTTTTGACCAAGCACTGTGAGTCATGCCCATGTCTGGAAACTCATATCTGCATGAAGTCACATTATGCATCCAACAGCAGATGCAACACCAGTAAGAAAGTTGTTTTCATTGAGTGTTTGAATTATCTTAGTTGGAACATTTGGACCACGTTGATTGTTTGTGTTCTTTATTTCTCCAAGTCTTTGAAACTGATTAATCTTCCTAAAATGCAATAGAATTTCTCTAAGTACTCATTTTGTACTCGCTCAAGGTGCTGAGCCATTGTAAGCTTTTAACGCTATTGTGGTTAAATGTAACTAAAAATTCATTGAAAAAAATTGCTGCACAAATAAGTGTGACTGTCATAATAAGAGATGGCAGCAGTGAGTATGGTCAGAAGGAGTGGCTTTGGTCAAAAGTATGGTAGGAGGGGTGGCTTTCAAGTTGCAAGTGGCCTAAAATTCTGCATATAGGCATTTTGGTTACATATGGAAATACAATTTAGAGAGCATAAGTTGCAAGTTCTTTCCAATATTATTTTGCTGATGCACACCATCATTCAATAGAATTAATAAAAAAATCCCTGCAGTTAGGAATGCTCTTATATTGTAGACACCAAACAGGATCATCTCTCATTTGTTTGATAAAATCCTTGCTTCTTTTGAGACCTAAAAATTGATTAATTGTGAAAAGAGAAGGTTAAAAGAGTTTCCATTGTTACATAGCCTTAAACTTGTTGAATCTTAGATTTTGATGATGAAATCAATTGATAAATTAATGATCTAATCCATGTGTTGAGATAAGTGATGCAGGACTAACTACGTGGAAAAAGGCAAAACAATTATAGTAGAATCGAACGTTGGGCCAGAGTCAAAGATCGAACATCGGGTTGGAAGAATCAAAGTTTGCGCTGAGAACGGATGTTGTAAGAGTCAATATACTGAGGATCGGGCAATACGCCGAATATCTGAATGATGTGCCGGAAGTTGGCCTGAAGCTTGTCGGGAGTTCATCGGCAGTGCGCCGGAAGTTTCGCCGGGAGTTTAGATGAACAGTTGACGTGCCGGACAACTAGATTGCTTGATTGTAATTAATTTAGCCTTAATTGATTTAGTTAGGTCTTAATTTGAGTTAGGTTTAGGAGAAATCCTACTAACTCAATTAGGGGCCAATTGGGCCCAAAACGGGATTGAGTTGGGTCGGATGGATGGTCCACTAGGCCACTTGGAGCCATGCCAAGCGATGGCACCACCCAGGGTGGGCGGTAGAACTGCTTGAGGTTCAGCCTCCTAGGTGGTCTGAGCGGTGGTACCGCCGACAGTTAATACTATCACGCGGTGGTACTGCTAGATCCCAGTCTCCAAGGCTCCGTCAAGTGGTAGTACCGCCAGACTGGGCGGTGGTATCGCCCAATAATGGCGGTGGTACCGTCAGTACTCCGGAAATCTGGGATGACATTTTTTGGCTCCAATTTTGAGGCTATTGGGGCCTATAAATACCCCACTCTTTTCAACATAAGAGAGCAACAAAGTGTAAACAAAAATCTTAAAAGTGTTGGGGTGTGAAAGTATTATAAAAGTACTAAGTGGCCTCCTCCTCCCTTTCTAAGTCTTGTGATCATTCAAATGAGGTGTGAGGTTTGTAAGAGTTGCCTCCTAAACTCGAAAAAGGAGAAAGTGTTGTAAGAAGGTGATTGGTCTTCGTCTATTGAAGGAAGACCATTAGTAGATGTCGATGACCTCGACAGAGGAGGAATCGGAAGTGGACGTAGGTCACAACGACCGAACCACGATAAATCCGGTGTGTTCTTTCTTTATTGCTTACTTTCATTACTTAGCTACACTCCGCATTGTTCATTTACTTCAAGTCAACATCTTCTGGATACGATTTCTTCGTTACATTTTTATCAACTCGGAAAGATTTGGAATCGCAACTGTAATTTTTATCGCTGCACTAATTCACCCCCCCCTCTTAGTGCCGTATTGATCCTAACAAAACTGACTATGTTCTTATTTAATTTCTCAAACTAGGTGAAAAACATTGGCTTTACAGGGGTATTCCGTTTGATTTTTAAACCATTGGTGCAAGAGTTTCCTTGTTTTGGGGCTGTTTCTTATTCTTTAAGAGAGAAGGTATATTTTTTAAAAAGCTTAATTTTTACCCCTTTTTCTGTGGTTATGTAACTTATCACAGATGTTTTAACTGTAGAAAAAGCTTGATTTTACACTCAAGGTGGTTGGTGGCGACATATCATCTCTTCCTGGTATTTCCAATGTACTTGAGGTTTGGAAATCTCCAACCCAGCACACCACCTCTTTTATCCAAAAAAGGGGAGAAAGAAAGAAAAAATACAAAGTGGGTCAGTCCTAAACTTTTAATTACATAATCTTTCTAATTGGAGAAGTTTATAATTGTGCAGGGAACAATTCGTGATGCTATTGAGGATTCAATAACATGGCCAGTACGTAAAATTATTTCCATTTTACCTGGAGATTACAGGTATATTATATTCTTATTTGTTTCATGATAACAGACAGTCTCATCTGTGATGTAATATCAATGACTACTATATTTTTGCTCAGTGACCTAGAACTGAAACCTGTTGGTATACTGGAAGTAAAGCTTGTGCAAGCAAGTGATTTGACAAATAAGGATGTGATAGGGAAATCCGATCCCTTCGCTGTGTTATATATACGCCCATTGCAGGACAGAATGAAGACTAGCAAAACTATTGTAAGTTTACATGGAGATTTCATTTTGTTTAATGAATATTTTATTTTTCTTGATTTAACTTTCTATTCCTTGCAGAACAATGATTTAAATCCTATCTGGAATGAACACTTTGAGTTTATTGTGGAAGATGCAACCACTCAGAATTTGACAGTAAAGATATATGATGATGAAGGGTTACAACCTCCTGAATTTATTGGTTGTGCTCAAGTAAAGTTAAAGGATCTTCAGCCTGGAAAAGTTAAAGATGTGTGGTTGAAACTTGTCAAAGATTTGGAAGTGCAGAGAGACAAGAAGGATCGTGGCCAGGTTAGCTTGCACATTATAAGATGTTACTTTTTTTTTCTTTTCTGTTCTTCCTTCCAGTTCATGATCGAGGAAGCTCAAGAATATGGCCAGAGATTTTATAGCTCAAATCATGATAAGTTTAGGCAAGAGGATTCTCCTATAATCCTGCTGGCCTTTTTGGCCATTGAAGTACATTTGACTGATAGCAACTTTAGAAAATCTTCTACCTGGAAGAAATCCAGAAGAAGGAACAACAAGCTTGAGTATAGGACGGTAAGGTTCATATCAAGGACAGTGTGCCAAGGAACAACTCTAGGGAGTTACAATACTTACCTTCTCCCCTTGTCCTGTCCTGTCCTGTCCCGTCCTGTTGGTTCTAGTTTAGGTCGAATGTGTTAATCATGCTATAAAAATGTTAGGGCAGGTGAACACAAAAAGATGTCAATACCTTTGAAATGATATTGTTATGTTTTTCATCTAATCGAACTGGGTGGTCTAGTGACACATGATCTTTTGGCCTGCATATGATGAGAGGAAGTCCTAGGAAGAGTGACTGACTTTTGCCTTGCATGTTTCTTAGCTCAAAATTCACTGATTCTTCTTCCTAGTCTCTCTCCCTATCCCTTTATTAGCTCAGTTGCTCTTTCCATGCTTAGGAGGTTGCTTTTGGTTATTTGAGTTATTTTTTTACAGCCAACTGGTCACTTCTGTTGTGAAAGGTGCCTAGGCTAGGAACTGGCATTGACCTGTTCATTGTCTTGTGGCATATTTTTGGAAGATTACATATTATCTACTCTAAGATTGTTAATATTGTAATTTCTTGTAGTGGATGATCTGTTTTTCTAGTTTAAACGTATGTTATATACTTGTATGTAATGGAAGCACACATGACTAGCAACAATGTGGGACACACTGCTCCTTGTGCATCTCATATGGCCTTCCCACCTGTTTGTTTTTTTCCCCCTTCTTCTCTTGGGTGTCTCAACTAAGAAAGTTTCTAAGACAAATTTTGGTGTTCAGACATCATGGTCGGGGAAGGCAAGGTGACCTCATATACTTTCTTCTCCATGATCACTTCTTCCACACTTAAAGGAACATGGAAAGGATCAGTGTTTTCAATTTTAAGTTATGTTAGTGTAGAGTCAACCATCTAATCTTCTTGAGTTATGTTCTTCCATGATTTTTTTTTCTTTTTTCCTGGGCCTGTCAATATGGTTCATGATATGTTTTTCTCTTTTTGGGTTGTGGTGCTGACTCACATCGACAGAAAAGACTAGGATGGTGCTATCGGTGGTGATCTTTGATGCCTTCCTGATATTGTGAACTTCTAATCGATATTTTGAAACGTGGTCATTTGGCTAGATTTTACATATTCCATTAGATTCTTAATCTCTTCATCTGCACTCACATTTTAAATGCATATATATTGACATGATTGACATCATCAAGCAGCATGGTAAACACTATGATTTTGAACTCTTCATATATGTTTGTCCGTTGATATGTATATTAAAGAGATGTCATGTAAGCCAACTAGGATCTCTGGCAGTGTTCCAAGTTATCCATTCTTTGTTTTATTACATCAGGTGCACCTGGAGCTGCTATATTGTCCTTACGGGATGGAGAATGAGTTTACTAATCCCTTTGCTAGTCAAAACTTGTCCATGACTTCTTTGGAGAAGATTCTTAAAGGTAGCAGAAATGCAACTGAAGCTGCAAGCATAGACCGGACAGCAACTAAACGGAAAAAGGAGGTCATAGTAAGAGGAGTGCTTTCTGTGACGGTCATCTCTGCCGAGGAGTTGCCTGTGATGGATGTTATGGGAAAGGCAGATCCCTTCGTGGTGATTCGCATGAAAAAAACCGATACAAGGAACAAAACAAGGGTAGCTTCCTGACGCTCATGAAAGTTCTGCAACACCTCATTCTCTGTTCACCAAACATGAGACCGTAAGTTCTTTGCAGGTAGTAAATGGAAGCTTGAATCCAATCTGGAATCAGACCTTTGACCTTGTTGTTGAAGATGGTCTGCACGATATGCTTATATTGGAAGTTTGGGACCATGATACATTTGGGAAGGTGCGCTATGTTCTTTGGCGATGATGCATTGAGAATTTTGATGTATAACAAATATAAATATCATTTACTGTCGTAGGACTATATGGGGCGATGCATCATGACGCTCACAAGGGTTATAATGGAAGGGGAGGTCAGAGACAGATTTCCTTTAGAAGGGACTACATCTGCAACGCTCCAACTGTATCTGAAGTGGGCACCACAACCCATATATCGGGACTGTTGAGGAGGATGGGATGGGTCTCTCTCTCTTTGCTACCTAATGTTTTGGTCTTCCTATGGGTCCTTTTTTGCCATGGAGATCGGGGCGTTGAATAAAATTCAGTTGGTTTTATTGTAAAATGAGGCCATAGTTTGCTAGCGTTGCGTGTAAAATTACCACCCTAACAAAGATGGGTCAGTTTCGCTGTTTCCCAAAACAAAGGCTGATCAGTTTAAGCTTTGGTGGCGCCCTCAGCAATCCTTAATGACTTTCCGGGATAAGATTTCCTCAAGGCAGTTGAGGAAATCTCTCAGCAGTTGAGAAAAATCCTCCATGCTATAACCTCCCTACTGAGTGTGTATAAATGGCTGTCAAGAACTCACTATCAAAATGTATAGGCAATTATATCTTATACATTTCATAGTTTCTTCTACAATTTCTATCTTTCAATCTTCTTCGCTTAATTTCTATCATGGTATCAGAGCAGTTTACCTAGAGCAAGCCCTCTTCTTCGGAGTTCAACCATCCCTCTCGTGGCGACGCCTCCGCCCCTCAATCGTAGCCATTCGCTGCAGCCTACTGCAGCACTTGCGGCTGCTAATATCAGATCCTAAAGGAAGCATAGTCACGGCCTTTGTTTCTACCGCCGGCTGCTGCTCCCTTGCCAACCGAAGTCTTCCGCTGAAAACTCCGCTGCTCTTCCGGCCACCAAACTCCAATACTGCATTACTGCAACTATCTCCAACCTTGCAGATTTCTCCAGCATCGCTGCAGAAATCGTTGCAAGCTGCAGAGATTTCTTCCACCTCGCTGCAACAATCTCTCCTGCACTCTGAATCGCTGCAGCCTACCAGTGCCTCTGGAAGAAGCAGCAGCCCTCTTCGGCATTGCATACAGCTACTCTTCTACATCTGACGTCTTCATCATCTACCTCCCGCCACAGCCATCGCTGCCTTTCTTGCTGCAGATTGCTCGCCCATCACTGCAGTTCATCACGCTGCAGCCTTCTCTGCAGTTCATCGCGCTGCAGCCTACTCTGCAGCGCATCGATCTGCTTTTCTCCTCCTCCCTTCCTCCTATATCTTTACATCTTCTATAAAGATCACTTGACCCGCCACAAAATATCTGGGATGTCTTCATTTTTCTCTTCCGATATTCCTGTCCCTATTTTTGCAGGGACTCTGAGCACTTCTCAAAGTCTTATCACCATCAATGCTGCAGCACTCATTCCCTTCAAATTATCCAAAGGCGACAACTACGCATCTTGGCGGGCACAACTTTCTAATCTTTTATTTGGCTATGATCTCTTAGGTTACGTTGATGGTTCTCTCCAGTGTCCACCTGAAATGATCAACATCCCAGGCGAACCCAATCCAGTGCCAAATCCAACCCACCAACTATGGTTACGTCAAGATCGCCTCATCCTCCAAGCTATTCAAGCTTCCGTTGCTGGATCCATTGCCCCGCTGATATCCTCATGTACGACTGCTGCAGAAGCATGGTGCAAATTACAAATAACTTTGGCAAATCGCTCGCGTACTCGCATGCTCGGACTTCTCTCCAATCTGATGAAAATGAAACAAGAGGGAAGTACTATTGCTGATTATCTACAAAATATCAAAGTTATCATCGATGATTTAGCTTTGATAGGTCATTCTCTCAGCGATGAAGAAGTCCTAATCCATACCCTCAATGGCTTAGGAGGCGAGTACAAAGAACTGACAGCAGCACTTCGGGCACGTGACTCACCAATATCATTCGAAGAACTTTATGATAAGTTGATCGACTATGAGACGTACTTGAAGCGTGATGATAAGTTGCCCGGACCACCTATTACAGCTCAGGTCAATCAAAAATCCAAGAGGAAGAGTAACCAGTACAATAAGCACGTCAACAACGATTTGGCTAAGCTGCCTCCTAGCCTTATGGGGCCCAGACCAAACCTTCCTTACCCATATCAAGGTGGTAACTTTCATAGTACTCAGTCGTCGCGTCCTGACTTCACAGGCCGCCAACGAGTTGTTTGCCAACTATGTGATAAAGTTGGACACTCCGCGAAAGTCTGTCGGTCTCGTCCCAGACTCCCTACTCCATCACAGTGGCCTCAGGCGAATTTCATGGCTACTCCAACTCCTACTCAACCTAATTGGATTGTGGATTCGGGCGCCTCTCATCACATCACCTCTGATCTTCAAAACTTGTCCATCCACAACAACTATGACGGAAATGAAGATATCATCATCGGTGACGGTAAAAGAATTCCTATTACTCATTCTGGTTCCTCAACGCTTAGTTCACTTACCACAACCTTTACACTCGATGATGTTTTGTGTGCACCTAACATTAAAAGAAACCTCATTTCCATTTCTCAATTCTGTAAACAAAATAATACATCAATTGAATTCTTTCCTAACTTTTTTCTTGTCAAGGATTTGAGCACGGGGGCATCCTTGGTCCAGGGCCAGAACAAAGACAACATTTATGAGTGGCCATCCACTTCACAAATTACCCTTCCTACTGCTCACTCCTCAATCGCAGCTCCGGTTGATGTATGGCATCGTCGTCTTGGTCATCCCTCCCCTTTTATTCAGCAAAAATTACTTTCTCGTTATTCTCTTCCTACCTTGAAAATCAATAGCACTATTAATCATTGTGATGCTTGTCTTTGCAATAAAAGTAATAAACTGCCTTTTGGGACAACCTCCATTTCTTGCTCTAAACCATTTGAAATCATTTATACCGACGTGTGGGGCCCTGCCCCAATTCCTTCTTTTGACAAGTTTCGTTTTTATGTCATTTTTGTAGATTATTTTACTAAGTACACATGGTTATATCCTCTCCATCATAAGTCTGATGTTTCTACTGTATTTACTAACTTTCGAAAGTTGGTCGAGAATTTTTTTCAATCTTCCATTAAAACAGTTTACTCTGATGGTGGAGGCGAATATCAAGCCCTCACATCCTATCTCTCTGCTTGTGGTATACAACACCTCAAGTCACCCCCACATACTCCCCAATTGGTTGGTTCTGCCAAACGCAAACATCGGCATATCGTTGAAACTGGTCTCTCCCTTCTACATCAAGCATCCATGCCACCATCTTTTTGGTCAGTAGCTTTTCAAACTGCAGTTTATCTCATTAATCGTATGCTCACTCCAGTCTTACAATACCAGTCACCATTTGAAAAATTATTCCACAAACTTCCAAACCTTCATAAACTCAGAGTTTTTGGCTGTTTATGTTATCCATGGCTCCGTCCCTATGCGTCACATAAGCTAACACCACGATCTAAGCCTTGCACTTTTATAGGCTACTCTCTTGAACATAATGTTTTTCGATGCTATGAACCCCAAACTAAAAAGGTCTTTATATCACGTCATGTTATCTTTGAGGAGTCTGTCTTTCCTTTTCAAAATAATCCTACCATGCAAACTACTCCGATAAACATACATCACTGGAATATCCCTCCGATCTCATCACACGAACCTCCAATGACACCGTCCAATCCTTACTCTCAAGATTCACATACTACTATTACTCCAGTTCAACAGCTTCTCACTCCCTCTATTCCTCCACTGAGGCCAGTGAACCTACTACAATCACTCAAGCTCAAAAATCTTCTCACTGGCGTAAAGCCATGTGTGACGAATATGATGCTCTCCTCCATAACTCTACATGGACCTTAGTACCCTTTCATCACACACAAAATATCATCGGGTGTAAATGGGTCTTTCGAATTAAGCGGAACCCAGACGGATCCGTTGCCAGATACAAAGCACGTCTAGTCGCCAAAGGGTTTCATCAACGACCTGGTGTCGACTTCACAGAGACATTTAGTCCCGTTGTTAAACCCACAACAATCCGTCTTATCCTGAGTTTGGCTATCTCAAAGGGCTGGCACATACGACAATTGGATTGGATGTTAACAATGCCTTTTTACAGGGGTCACTTACTGAAGATGTCTTTATGTAACAACCTCCTGGTTTCGTTCATCCTCAATATCCGAGGCATGTCTGCAAACTTCAAAAAGCTATTTATGGCCTTCGTCAAGCTCCAAGGGCTTGGTATAACGAGCTTGGCTCGTTTTTGACCTCAATTGGCTTCATCAATTCAAAGCCTGATACCTCGTTATTCATTTGCTAGCACAATGGAAGCATAATATATCTTTTAGTATATGTGGATGATATTATTGTCACAGGAAATGATCCTTTGAAAACTCAGGCATTTCTAAAGCACTTGGCCGATCGATTCTCCCTCAAAGATCTAGGAACTTTAAGCTACTTTCTGGGAGTGGAAGCAACATTTACATCTTCAGGTCTCTTCCTATCACAAAGAAAGTATATTCAAGATTTATTATCAAAGGCAAACATGCAGGATGCGAAAGAGGTTACAACTCCTCTCTCTACCAGTGAATCACTTAAATTATGTGATGGAAGTCCTGCTACAGATTCGACTCAGTATCGACAAGTCCTTGGCTCCTTACAGTACTTGGCTCTCACCCGTCCAGATATTTCATTTGCCGTCAATAAGTTATCGCAATTCATGCATCGACCATCTACTACGCATTGGTCTACGGTCAAACGAATTTTGCGGTATCTTAAAGGGACTCTTAATCATGGCATTTTTCTTCGCAAAAATACTTCACTCCATCTCCATGCCTTTGCTGATGCTGATTGGGCAGGGAACTTTGATGATAGAACATCTACGTCCGGATACATTGTCTTCCTTGGAGCTACTCCAATCAGTTGGAGTTCTAAAAAACAAAAGACGGTTGCACGATCTACAACTGAAGCTGAATACCGTGTCGTCGCCACCGCCGCTGCTGAACTCAATTGGGTCACAAATTTGCTCAAGGAACTCAACGTCAACTCCACGGTTATTCCTACAATATATTGTGATAATATTGGAGCTACTTATTTATGTGCCAATCCAGTGTTCCATTCCCGCATGAAACACATAGCCATCGACTTCCATTTTGTGCGAGATCAAGTTGCCAGACATCAACTCCGAGTTTCTCATGTACATACAGCAGATCAACTAGCCGACTCACTCACAAAGCCTCTCGCTCGTAAACTATTTTCATCTCATCGGTCCAAGATCGACATCCTTGATGGAAGCTCAATCTTGCGGGGGCATGATAAGCAGATAAGATTTCCTCAAGGCAGTTGAGGAAATCTCTCGACAGTTGAGAAAAATCCTCCATGCTGAATGTGTATAACCTCCCTACTGAGTGTGTATAAATGGCTGTCAAGAACTCACTATCAAAATGTATTAGGCAATTATATCTCATACATTTCATAGTTTTTCTACAATTTCTATCTTTCTATCTTCTTCGCTTAATTTCTATCATTAAGTGGGTGATGGATTAAAGAATAAGCTGATGGTCATAAACGAATGAAGTATATGTACGCATAATAGATTTAAAATGAAACCTCCAGGGACAAGGCACCAAATTATGCACAAATATCTTTACATATCTGCTTCTTTTTCTGATCGCAGCCATTTAGATCATAAACAACAACAACAATGCCAAGCAGTTTCAAATGTCTGTCTGGATCATGTCAATTTCTCACCAAATTGTGCCCATAACTTTTTACATGTATGGCTTTGCAGATATAAAAAGGTCCTCCTCCTCCACTTGCAGTAAAAAGTATCAGACCAGAACGGGGAATAGCTCTTCGTATTTGGCAATGAGGCTGGCATGACCTGGAAACTTACGGTGCTTTTTTAGACTTCTCCTCCTCCTGTTGCTTGCCCTGCACAATGATATTTCCTAACCATCAGTGATCGTCATCACTAGCGGAAAACTGAAATGCAATCCACTATGGAAGGAAGTGCACCCACCAGTACTGGTTGTGGAATATGATGTGGTCTGTTGGCACATGTTTTCCGTCATCATTTCTGTTCCAATGGTACAAGGCATGGGTTCTATTCTTCAATTCCAATGTCGAATGCCCATAACTTGCCTCCCGATATGCAGAGTAGTCAGGTTGCAGCTTCGAAAACCTTCACATTTAGACACCATGAACAAGTCAAAATTATTACCTCTGTCTGCTAACAGAAGAAAGAATGAGTTCCAAAATGAACAATTACAAACTTCTTTTTCGCGCACTCTTTAGCTACCTTTCAGCAAGACCTTCCTGATTTCCTCCATCTCCAACAGTTATATAGACAGGTGCTGATTTGTCAGGCACAGGATAACGGTTACCAGAGGTGATGTTGTAGTTGATATTGGACACACGATACTACAATGAAACTGAATCTATTAGAAGTAATATAAAACTGGATATTTAGCATGAAACAAGTAGCAATTGGTGAAGGATGTTATAGGCATACGGAGAGGAGAATATGTCAACTTGACTCCAAAGTAAAGTTGGGATGCAGAAATATGCATAATAAACTGACCCAAAGTTTGCATTTTCGACTAGGGTAATCTAAAAGACATCAATCCCCCCATAAGAATAGGTATTACGTGCATCTTTTCAATTTATACAATCATAATGATTCAATTTAAATAGGCTTTTATTTGACAGAAAGCCAAAAGATGCAAGTATGGTAATACATGTTGAACAATCAATACCATCTTGTAAATAACAATTTGAAACTCTGCACTTATCCAACTCTCTTTATAAGGGCTTCATATGGTTGATGGATGACTATACAATAGATCATCATACATGACCAAAAACAAAAACAATTCTGTGCAATTGGTCACATTATCTACAGTCTGTACTACATGAGAAAATAAAGTTGTGGGCATAGCTTAACTAAACATCTGAGTACACAGCAGATGTTTGATGATCAACGGCAAATACAAAATCTATAAACAATTGCATTATCTGGAAATTAAATGCACACAAACACAATCGTATAAGATGCCAACTGATCATAGTTTATGAAGATAATAAGATTTGTTCGGTGGGGTAAAAACATACACATTCATCAATGTGCAACATCATCACTAAGACCCCTTTTGATAGACGGTCAACATTCATCAATGTTCAAAAGGTGGAATCCTTCAACTCGGTCTTGGAGCTAATTGTTGACAAACACTGGAAAATGCATAAAGTTCAACTACTTTTCCGTCCATGGTTCATTGAACACATCACTGGCATCATATCTCCTTGTGGACAATGATGTCCCTTGGATTTTCACTCTGAACCCTAGGGAAGAAGCAACTTCCAAAACTCTATACCAATTTCTGTGGGGTGGACACCCTGACAACCATGAGGGGTGGATGGATGGGCTGGAAGGCAATGTGGGCCCTCAACATGATGCCTAAACTAAAACTGTTTCTCTGGAAGTTATTATGGAAGAGACTTCCTATGTCAGATTGTCTTTCCAAAGTTACTCACTCTTATCCCTTGCCATGCCTGGTTTTTCACCTTGGCACTGATTCTTGTGGACATAGCGTTTTAATGTTTATAGGCGTTGGAGGTATGAGCCTTAATTAAAGATGATATAACATCTACTTTTCATATTTTGAGGATTGGGTACATGAGGCATGGCTTGACGAAGCCAAGGATATCTTTAAGGATTCTACCAATGTGCTCAAGTCTGTCATAGCTAATACTTTGTGGCCGATCTGGAATAACAGAACTAAGAGCCTGCTTTGCAACATTCATAAAGCTATTGATCCCCTATGCTGAATAGTAAGCCTTAAGAGATGGGCTGGAATGAGCTAAACAGGAGTTATCACCAAACATTTGGGTCAAAACTGATACACAGCTATGCAGATTTTGAATCATATGGAAAGGTCTCATTGGTACTTAAGGAAACTATTTAGTGATGTTTTTGAACTAGGGAAAGAGACCATTGTTCTGAGATGGTCTCACATTCCTAGACCAGAGAATTATGCTGCCCACAAGCCTACCAATATGGCAAGGCTTACTGGGATTCCACACTTCTAGGCTATATCCAAAGAGTTCTGTAATTTTGTTCATGGTTCTTAATTAATGGTCATTTTTGCCAAAACTAAAAACTGCAAGTAGTGTTATTTAGCAGCAAAAGTGGAAAAGAAAGTACCGATCTCTCATAGGCATGCACGTGACCAGCAAAGACGATGTCAACCTTGTAATGTACAAACCAACTTTCAAAAACAGCCCGCATGGCCTCACCCTCCATATAATGTGCTTCATTACTATTGTACATTGGAACATGCATGAGAACAATCAGCCATGGTGTTTTTTCTCTGTTGACTTGCTTCAGCTCTCCCCGCAGCCAAAACCATTGAGGAGTATATTTAACTGATTAAAAGTCACATGTTAAGGACCAGTACTCCATGAGTATACTTTCTATAAATAACCATACAAAAAAGGGTGGATGTACAGAGAAAGAAGCTATACATACCAAATGGTGAATAACTCGAAAGCACAATAATATGAGCAGATGCACGCCTAACTGCATACCAAAGGGGAGAACTGCTTTGGGAAGCCACATAAGGTGTTGCGAATCTGTGCATATAAGGTTTGAAAGTGGAAACTTCTCCCTGATTACAGAAAAGAAAACAAAATCATCAGTGCGATAAACTGTACTGGTGAACAGGCTTCAGAGAATTCTTTTTTTCCAACCATGCCGATGTTCATTTTCTTTTATGCTGAACCTTTACCCATTTTAAGGACTACCAAGCAGATCTAGATAATACCATCAAGGGAATTCTTTAATTATTTAGTCATTAATTTTCTTTAAAACAATTCCAATCAAAATAATATTTTATATTGTCTGCGAAATATTGGAAACTTTCACTGCATGATAGCACCAGAGCAACTTTTGAATCTTCAACAACATGATCCTCATATAAGTAGTACACAAATACAAGCACAGGATAGATGTTAGTTGATTGTGGGTATCTAAAATAGGAAGTACCAGATCAGGTCTGAAGTCTATGTCATGATTTCCAGCAGTCCAAATCCATGGCTGATATGCAGCACTCTTTTCTATAAGTCGACCCCATGAATCCCAGCGGACACCATCATTATATTCATACCTATCAGCATACGAGAGATCTCCAACAAACAACACAGTCTGTCCACCAGTTTGCATATAATGCTCCAGGGTGGAAAGTGAGTTAAATGTCTGCCCCAAATCACCTAGAGGAAAGAAAAATGAGATATAAGCAATCACTCTAGAATATTAAGCTGCATCTATCTACATAACATCAGAAGTTGTTGAAGCATAATTTCATGTGAAAGATAAAATAGGCTTTGCTGATTATTGAATTTTGGATGAATCAACACATCGTGGCGGTTCAGATCCTCAGAAAGATATATAAGATGTACTGACAAGGTATGAATTTTTTTCTTATTTTAATTTCACTCCTTAACCCATTCTTTCAGACATATGTCTAACATTTGTAGGCCATGAGCAAGTATTTGAACTTTCAGTTTATATGGATCCAGTACTGTTTTGGCAGCTTGGCTCTATAAGGATCAGACAACATCCAGTTTGTATTTAATTGATACATGGAAACAAACACTTGATCAAATTCTAGTAAAAATTTAACAAATACAATGCTGCAAGATTAAATGTTGGTGAAAATCTGACATATACAGTATTAAAACACTATATAAGATCATTCTAAAAGAAATTTAGGTTTCCACTGGTATTTTTTGTTCTCAGTTTCACTAAGACTTTGTCCTTAACATTCAAGATCTGAGACAACTAAATTTAATGTTATAAAAGATAAAATATGGCATACACATAAAGAATTTGAGCTCTAAATGTTAAGAAGATTAAATTTCTGAGATACCTAATGCCCTAATAATTTCTTGTTGTAATAGAGGGACCTCAATTTTCAAAATTATAAGAGATTGGTACAAAGATTGCCATGGACGAACTCACTGTAATCCTAATCATTGAAGCAGACTCAAAGCATGATAGTGCAACACAACTGATCAAAGTGCACTGACATCCGCTTGGTTCCAAAGCATGAGCCTAAATGATAACCATCCACTTGGCTACAAATATGCAATCCACCAAAGGAACTTCTATTATACTGTATAGCAGTGTACTGGCTGCACTACCACATCAAAATTTTTTGGTAGTTTTCTTATTACTGTACCAAGGTGCACAACAACATATGGTCTAAAAATATTCCAATATGGGTATCAGTACTGGTATCTTAAAAGATTATCCACCGATCCTCTTGAAACTTCCAATAGAAGAAGCCCTCAATTTTTTTTCTCTAACAGCATCTGGGATTATCTTATAGGATTGCCTTATAGATTAGTTCAACCAGATTTACAAATTTGGCTCTAATTCTTAATCAATCCCGACAACAGCCAATACATCAAGGCAGTAGTGGAACCAAAAATTACTATACTGAAACAGAAGAATAAAGTGTACCCAGTCTAAACAAAGACAACATACCATTCAAAAGACAGATAAGCTACTCTATAGATACGTACAGTTAACATATCAACAAAGGATCCTAATTTATGTTGTTTGCTTGTTAGTAATTGTTATCTTGTCTTGAGTACATATCATTCATGACTAAATTCTTTCACAGCTAAGGTACAAATCAACGCCTTCATAAAGATTAATAACTGATTATTTAATATCCCTTAAATTGTTCTCAAAATCAAAAATCTCTTGAAAAGTCATATAAAAGGATACCCACCTATAATGCCAAATATGTATGGAGCATCTGGATCAATCTCAGGAGGTGTTTGGAACCAAAATTCTCGAGCAGTGGCACCTGTTCCAATTCTATAATAATATTTTGTGTTGTACTGCAATAAAAAAACCACAAATGTATCAGTTTGAATACTGTTCCAAAACTGAACCAATTCATCTACAGCTTCTGATTGTTTAAAACACATCATATATACACTATAACATTCATTCTATCATATATTAGTGCAGCATCTCCCAAAAAATGACATCACTTTATGTGTGTCTTAAACTATCAAAAAAAAATTCAGTATCAACCTCTTAACACGTTACAGGAAAAAAATTTAAGACTAGCAAAAGATGTCCCAGTTGGTCATTCATGTGCCCACAATTATGTATGTAAGATTATAAATTTTCTAGTATGAAAAATATAAGTAGCTGGAATTATATTTTTAATAGAATGATAATATTCATATCAGTGATATACCATAAAAGCATGAAGTACTATAATAATAATAAAATATTTCTCTTTTTCTCTTGTCGTAAATTAGCACCAAGCAGCAAAAAGTAGAGTTTATGACAATGTCATTTGCAGTTGTATTGCAGAATATGCAAAGTTTGTTTCTCCAATATTCCTTCTCTGTATTCACATTCTTTGTTTCTCCAATATTCCTCAGAGATCTCTACATTTCTCTTTCATCTTGTTGTTTCTTCTATGCACCAGAGCTTTTTTCTTAGTTCTTGTTCCCAAAAAACAACCTATATCTTTATAGAAAGGGAAAGTGAAAAGATAGTATCTTAATTCTTAATCTAATCTATGACCTAAAATAAAGTAAACCTTCAATCCCTTTCTCTCGCTATTTTGAAACTCAATGACCCACCTGCCATCCTATTTATATGCATCACTATCCATATGTCAACTCTACCTAAACTACATCATGAATCACTTATCTACCTTTATTTTGTGATACCTTCTTTTTCTTCTTCCAAAAATTACCCAATAAATTGCTGTGTGTAAGCAGTCCAGTAACTATAAGTTCAACGTATATTTTCATTGCCCTTATATCCACAAGGGTCATTTGAAGAAGCAAGCTAGGTTCAGCTGAACCTAGATAAAGACTCAAAAGCATCATCCACTGATTGATTGCCTTACCATGGCCAAGGGGCAAAACTTTCATATCAACAGACAGCATGTCAAAAACTAAGAAATCTGTCTAAAACCAGTCAACACAGGTCTAGTTGATCTCCAGAATATGTTTAGTACTGTAGTAAATAACATTATTACTAAGGTTAAAGAACATAGTTGATATACTCGACAAATGTTGGATAGTTTCTACGAATGCATGTGCTTATATAAAGTAATTAGAAATCCATTTTAATGATGAATTAGTTACCATTAATGATCACAATTAAGAAATCATGCACCTCTTACTTCAATAAAGATCAGGAGGCAAGTAGGAAACACTTGTGATGTAGCCTATATTGTTAGAAATGATATGCACAGTGACTAAATATATGGTTTATATTCCAACATGATAAATTAGTACCTCCAGTCCATCAACAAGGCAGTGATGAATATATCCAGATTTATAATTGTAAAAGGTATAGTTTGTATTTTTCCCTTCAGCTTTATGCTCAAATTCATGCTCCACTGCACCATACCAAACTTCGCTAGTGCCAGGTTCAGATTCTGTGACCCAAGATATTATTACAGCTTTTCCATCATAATCTCCTTGGGTAATATGGACCTGAACCACAAGAAGAAATTGTTTTACAATAGAAGATTGTTCTACAAGAAAGTGCAAGTTTTGCCAGTTCAGCAGATCATCATTCGCATCTTTCATACATAGCCAAAAAACAAGAATAATTACCAGATATAGCAAAAAGAGATGAGATAATACAACTTCTAGCATCAAAAAGAATCTCTTCAGCTGCTTAGTTTTTGTAAATTCCAGATTAGCTTGGGACAGTCTCGTTAAGAAAATGAAAGAACTGCAAATTACACATTCAACATATCAAGTGGATGCCAACCTAATGCTTGATGTACTAGAATCAGTCCTCAATACTGAGGACCATGTAAAGGGAAAGAAACAGCAGACCAGTTTTGGATTTGACTGCATGTTATGTATACACCTGCACTATTATTGGTGCTTCATGCATCTCCACAAAGAGAGGACAAAGGTTTAGTTTCAAATTCCAAGGAAGGATAGGAAGCCATATCCAAAGACCAGGGTGGAGTCTTCCTAAAATTGGTTCCTTAGCCCCCTTAGTCAGTGCAGTCCCAAAGAGGAGCACATTCTCAATATTTTTAATGAAAATTGGATTGCTCTCTACACCACCTAATGTCCGTTGGAACTTCATAGTTATAAACTACAAACAGAAAATTCATGAAAACAAAAAATCAATAAATTCATAAACTACAAACAGAATCTTATTGACATTTTCATAAAAACAATAAATCAAATGCTTTCATAAGCATTAAAGAAAGCAGTACGGAACACAATACTCATCTGCTATGTAAAAACACATCAAAAGTACTAACTACATTTGCCCTGCAATCTGATTCCAGCATACTAGAGAAGCCTGTATGATGAAAAGCTGGTTCTATGTGACTGGAAACTTTGAGAAGAACCAAGACTATAGCAAGTAAAGCTTCAAAAACAGATGAATGAACCTCAATCAGCATATCAATTAATAGCTCTGTTAGAGAAAATAAATTATATTATTGAAGATACATCAAACTCTCTGTTGCTAGTTCCTCACAGTGAGCTCCATGAAGGTTCTCTGTATGTGCCACAATTGCATATGACTCATCATGGCTTCATATTGCATTTGAGACAACCACAAATGCATTGCTAGACTCCCTAATCTATGAAAAGAGATCCCATTATGTAAGCATCCTAGGAGGAAGCTAATAAAGAAAGAGGTTCATTGAAAAATTTGGCATATGGTCAAGGTATCTGCAAAGCAAGAAAACTAAAACATTTCTGTATATAATCACCTCATGGCCACTACTAGGCATGTAAAACACTTATAAAAAATCATATAACTTTCCAACATAATTATTTGAGAAATTATTAAATTGACGTAAGATGACAGCGTTACCAGATAACGGATAATGTAGGATTAAATAAGGCCTAGCTACAAACAATATATGATATAGAGCTCCACTTTGATAAAACAGCCTAGACTCTAACGCCAACATCGCATGGTCCTTAAAGCAAATCCACCATGCAACAGGCTTCCCTGACCCTACCTCGTGCTCCCTCACCTAGTCTACTTATCTTGACTATATGTCAAAGACAATGGATGAAGCAATGTATAGACCAAGTTATTTTAACAGGTAAATGCTTAAAAATCTGAACTCATCAAATCGAAAGGTAAATGTTTAATAATCAACAGTGTTTGTTACTGATTGGTGCGTCTTTCCAAACAGACCATTCAAGGAGAGAGAGAGAGAGAGAGAAGGGGGGGAGGGTCAGGCAGAGGGAGAACACACTGAATTCTAACATGTTCTGTCTCCCAATGAGATCATAAAAGACTAGAGGCCAAAGAAAAAAAAAGCATCAAATTGCAGATGAACACAAACAACACCAGAACCCATGGTAAATTCATTTTTCACAAATATAGCCTATTATTTGTTTAAAGGTGACATCTGAGTCCGAGGGCTTGTGTTTCTTTACAAAAACTTTAGTGAAAATAAATAAATATGAATGAATGAAGGTTTACCTTAATTTTGTCCCCAAATAAAACTCTACTGGGCAACACCTATGGATCACTTTATCTAAGTCTGTCGTCCTACATGATTGAAGAAAATATAATATGGAAATATTTTAAACCTTTGTTCCATCATGCTGGCTGAACAATGTCACGTTAAGCTTTCCGGGGAAGGCTGGTTTACTATTTGACATAAATAACGTAAACAGACACCTATAGGAATGTGTCAATAGACCTTACGACAAAAAGTTAGTCAAGATATTCTAGTGATATATAATTTAGAATACTGTGCTGTCAGTAAGTTAGTAGATTGACCTGTACCAAGGTAAGTACGTAACAAGTTGAGACATACAATGACCACAAGAAAAGCAACTAATGGAACAAAGCTGACTAAATTGATTAAATGCTGATTAATCTTACACTTCTCAAGCGCACAACATTGGTTATATATAAATTCAACTACCCCTGAGTGCCTCCGAAAGACATTTATTGTACCTGCTGCGGAGCATTATAACCATCTGGAACTACAAACGCTTCATTATCCAGAGGGATATCAGTAGACGGCCATTCAGAGCGCGTGAAAGAACTTGTACGCCCAGAAAGAACATCGTTCACAAAGCATACAAGGACCATATACAACAAGAGTAGCGAGCTGCAAAGACCCATAGCCTTTAGCAAATCGGTGGTGGCTTCGACCTGAAGACATGAGAACCCGCGTTAGTTAGTTATATTTATTTAGAACAAGAAACGTTAAAGCAAAAGATACTGAGATCCTCTAGGCCATCATCTCCACACGCTGAGGCGATGATCCTCGCTGGGGTCCCAAAAACAAGGACAACCGAGAAAACAACGAACTCTGCCGATCTGGCGAGAGAATGGTTATCATTCGACTCCGCAACCATAAACTCCCCAGATCGGATCAAAAACACAAAACTATTCGTCTTTCACGCAGCCATCAAAGCACACGACACCAGAACAAAGACCTAGAGTGCCATCGAACGTCGATTTCAAGAAACACTAACGATCCACCACAAGAAAAGGCGGAAGAAAAGCGAACCGATATCCGACAAAACGCACATCGGAACAATCACGGGATTCACAACCGAACAACAAGATCCAAAGGTACGGATCGTTGAACGGGTTGAAGAATTACCTACGCGCACGAACCAGGGGCTACAACAAGGGGAGAGAGAGGATTAAACCACCAAATGGGCGACAACTGCGATCGACATCGCCGCCCTCCACCGGTTACAGATGCCGGAGAAAGGATTCCACAAATATATAGCAAGAGAAGATCTCGGGGGGCGGAAGTGAACGAGTTGTTTCCACGCCACTCAATTATTTGGGGATGAATATTCTGAATACGTCAGCTAAAGAGAAGAGTTACCACAAATACCCCCGAGTCCCCGAGTAATATTACAATCGTGGCAGTGATGTAGTTCGGTGTCTTCCAATCGGGAGAGGGATGTTTTGGGCATTTTTATGATTGCGTTGATTGGTGTTTGGCACCACCTCTTGCGGTGGTTTTGGATTTGGTGCGTGAGATCCGATCACTCTCCGGTACCGATAACCCCCCAGATAACCGTTTGTCTCGGGTACAACATTGCCGGTGCCGAATCACTACCGTCCATTCTCATACTGTCGGATGTGATCCTTGTTGTAAATACAAATTCCATCAATCTATTAAAAATCAGAGCCAGTCCGACAAAAGAAAAGAGAAGGAAAAACTATGTTTGTATTTATGTCGGAAGGAGTTCAAACGAAGGAATGGCTTAAATGTTCCAGATGAATCATAGTCCGTTTAAGGGATGAGTCAAAAGTACGACAGACGTCTGTCTATCACTCCTATTCAAACCGCAGGTTATCCTAGCGGCGGTCATCCGATTGCTTCCCCACAAATAATTTAAAAACAAATTAAGATAAAATAAAAAGCCATTATCGTTATATATAAATATATATATATATATATATATATATATATATATATAAAGATTAACTTTACGTGCAAGGCTGGGCTTCATGGTGTTCCTTTCTTTACGTGCTCGGCCAGAACTGCTGGTACAAAGGGACTACAGTCCAGAGGGGCCCTGAGTCACGTGATCGGCACGTGTCCATGCAGTGAGGAGAATTGTGGGCTGAGCCGCAGGCGCTGGGCGCCGCCGGCTTGCGGTGAGCTGATCCAGCCGAGCTGCGCCTAGCCTTTCGAGCTGGGCCGCTACATGCCGACCCTCGGGCCTCCTTCCAGGCCGCACCAGCCTCTAGCTGAGCCGATCCAAGCCGCCTGCGTAGGGCCGCAGGGCGCTGGGAATCCAGGCTGGACCGACCCTGAGTCTGACTCAGGTTGGGTTGAACCGGGTCTAACTAGCATGGCCCGACCGGCGGTCAGACCCATCACATTTCAATCCCGATTTCTTCTTTTAAAACATAAATTAAAAAATAAACTATTTTAAAGATATAGTAAGACAAGTTAATCAATGTAAACATGACATTCTAATGAAGTCAAGATCGATAAGCAACTATAGTCAATGAACATATGAAATTCTTTAATTAATTGAATAAGTCAAATTAAATATTCATCATGCTACAATATTATTAGTTCAGCTAAAAAGTAATTTGATTTAAAATTAAAGGGCATGAATTTCGTGAAACTCATTAATCAAATAAATCAACATTTCATTATAATTGAAGTAACTTAAAGAATCATGGTTCAATATTTAAATTAATTAAAATGACACTCGAAATCATGCATCCAAAATTTTCAAAAATAATAATAATTGTGAGAATTTAAATAAATAAAAATATTAAGGTCTTACTTCTCCCTTCAACAAGATGATGCTCTCCCGTTGATAAACAACTAATGAAAAATAGGGGAAAGATGTTGTCTTTAAATAGGAGAAGAGAAAGGACTCTTCCAAAAAAAATAAATATTAAAAAATAAATTTATTAATGTAATGTCTTAACTACATGTCCATCGTGCAAGGGAAGCAAATTCCAACTATTTCATTATATGGATCACAAATTGGACAATAAATTATATCAAATAAGGCAAACCCTATCTATGCTAATTTTTATTTTTGAGAAAGAGTGGAGAAAAAATATTAAGAGGGTAGATACTTGACAAAGAATATTCAAAAAAAATATTCTTGACAAAGAATATTAAGAGGGTAAATTTTCAAAAAAAATATTAAGAGGATATTAAGAGGGTAAATTTTTATTTTGGTATTCTTGACAAAGAATATTCAAAAAAATATTAAGAGGATCTTAAGAGGGTAAATTTTTATTTTGATATTCTTGACAAAGAATATTCAAAAAAAATTCTTGACAAAGAATATTCAAAAAAATATTAAGAGGATAGATACTCGACAAAGAATATTGAGAGGGTAAATTTTTATTTTGATAAAGACTAGAGGGTATATACTTGACAAAGAATATTCAAAAAAATATTGAATCAATTAAATAAAATTAATATAAAAATTGATAAAGAAAATAAAATGTTATTATCTATCATGCTCCTATAGGAGCTAAATAGAAATCTTAATGAAAAGAACAAAATATAATATTTATGAAGAATGTTGAAAAATTTTTGTTATAATGTTAATGGCACTAAAAGAGGATGAATTAGTATAATAATATTTTATAATTGATTTTAAAATTCGATCGAAGAATTTATATGTTTAGAACTTGATTAATCCAGTTAAAGTTATGGAGAATGGAGTGAAGTCACAAGTAAATGAAATGATAAGTAAAGAAAGATAAATAAATTTATAGTAGTTCGGTCTTTCTAACTTATGTCTACTCTAGATTTTTCTTCTCTCGATGTCACTACCTTTCATTACCGATATTCTTTTTAACAAATGAAGATTAACTACCCTTGTTATAATTGACTCCTTTTTTAAACTTAGGATATAACCTTCACACTCTCGTTTTTAGGCTTTCTTGATAAATTGGTTTTGTTTTAACACATCATTCTTTCCTTCGATACATCACTCATTCTATCAGTTTGTTAACTTTTTCATAATATTTAATTTTTTGACATAATATCTAATTCTTCCGACATGATGCTCAAACTTATAACACAAAGTTCAATCTCTGGTATATCAATCAAACCTTTAACTGGACATACAAATTTCAACACAACATCGAACTCTCCTTGACAATTGACCCTTTAGTGGTCCAATTTTATTTTCGAAGTATTTTTCTATATCACTTATCTCAAAAATATATTAATCTAATAAACTCATCAATAGATGTCATCATCAAAATTTAAGATTTAATCATTTCTTCCTTTTTTATAATGACAACCAATTGATGACGGAGTCTTAACAAGACTCTCATATCTATATTCCATCTAAAAAATTGGTAAATTTGAATTTAAAATAATAATATTTTAGTGTTAGTCTTAAATTTAAGTTAAAATAGTTTCATCATAAATTTTAGTGATCTTGAATAATTATTATTATAAAAAATCATATGCATAATTTTAGTTAAAAAGCATTATAACACATCATTATAAGCCAAAAAGATCACACACTAAAAACATCATAATCTATTTTTTGCTATTTAACATTAAAAGGTAGGTATAGTTATTATTCCATTTATGTCATAAGAAAATTTTGGGAGAGTTAAATACCTCATCATTAAAAGTTATCAAGGTATAATTCAACTCACGTCATTCATCCAATATTGCTTTCCATGTTTTTTCTTTTTTTAGTTAATGACTTCTTCTTTATTATAGATATTTATTATTTAAGTATCCTGATTTTTTACATTTGTAACATATGACTGCATTTTTTTTACTCATTTTTATTCTTCCCTTCTCTTCTTACTAGATTTTTCTTATTAATTTTTTAAATCATTTTATAAGAAGTGTCATGTCTTTATCATCATTGTGAGTTTTCGCTTGAGTAATCTTCTTTCGATTTGAGAGCAATATCATTTCTTTTCTTTGAAAAACTTTTATAAGTTGTCTTTATCATCATATTCTTTCCATATCATTTTATAGGTTACTGAAGATTTTATAAGTTATTTGAGAGGAAGATTGTTCAATTCTTTAGCTTTTGAATCATCGTTATAATCTCAATTCTTCAAAAAAGATATTAAAATATTACTTAATAATTTGACATCAGTATAATTTTTATTAAAAAAATTTAATCCATTGATAATACTCGTCAAACAAGTATACATGTCACTAGTAGATTCACTTATCTTTATTTTAAATAATTTATAACTATGAACTAAAAGATTAATATTTAATTCTTTTACTCTTCTTGTATATTCATAACTTCAATATGTGTTATATATCATATGTAGTGTCACAAGTAGAAATATAATTAAATTTATTTTTATCTAAATTATAAAATAAAGTATTCATAACCTTACATTTAGGAAATTAGTTTTTTTAAAATCGTTCTGCTCATCTATTGGTTTACAAGATTTTTAAAAATTAGACTTAACTATATTTTATAAATCATAATCCATATAAAATAAGAAAGATTCTCATTTTATTTTTCTAATATGTGAATCAATTCTCATGTTTAATTTTTGATATAATATTTTTTTAACACAATATGTGATGCATCTCTTGATTATTGACTCTTTGGTGGTCTGATTTTATAATCAAAATATTTTTTTTTATCACTTATCTCAAAAATATATTAATATAATATACTCATTAATTGATTTTATTATTAAAATTTATGATTTAATAATTTTGATATCTTATAATGACTAAATAAATATTAAAAATATAAAATTATAGGTGATGAGACTTTAATTACTATGGGTGGAGGTTGAAAATGATAATATTTTTTATAAGAGTGAAACTCATTGTGTTAGGTTAAAATAAAAATCAGGTCTCTAAATGGTATTTAGTATTATAAATATAAAGAATAGGATCATATCAAATGTTATTGCCTCGTTAAAAAAATATGAAAAAGAGAATGATGATGGCTCTATCAATAAAATATTTTCATAATTTTCATATATAATAATGTAATCTTTTTTAAAAAATGATATTGAAAGTTTGCTTGATATTGAATGATATATTAGCTTGTAAATTGTAAGTTTGAATTTTGAGAATGATTAAAGGAAGATCCTTTAAAATTAGATGAATCAAAAGTAGAGGTTAACTATGTATGGGATGTCTAATTCTCAACACGATAATTTTTTGGCACAATGTCGAAATCTCTTCCTTGACAGTTGGCCCTTCAGTGGTACGATTTTATGATCGAAGTATTTTCTTGTACTACTTATCTCAAAAATATATTAAACCAATAAACCCATCAATTCATTTTATCATCAAAATTCAGGATTCTATATTCTTTTTATTTTTTATGATGATAGTTAATTGATAACGGAGTCTTAACGGGACTTCCATATCTATATGTCATCTAAAAAATATGATGAATTTGAATTCAAAATAATAATCTTTTAACGCTAATCTTGAATTCCAATTGAAATAGTTTGATCATAAATTCTAGTGATTTTTAATAATAATCATTACAAAAATTAGATGAATAATTTCAATTAAAATGTATTATGAAACGTCATCATATGTTAAAAACACTATAACATAATTTTTTATATTCAACATCAAGAGATAAAAGACAGGCATAGTTTATATTCTCTCTGATAAGAAATTTTTGAGAGAGTAAAATACCTTGTGATTGAAAGTCATCAAAGCATAATTTGTCAATTCTTCTTTATTGATTTGTTTTTTACTTTTGACTCACTTGATTCATTAAATATTGCTTTCAATACTCTTTTTTTTTCATTCAAGTTGGGTTGATGACTTATTCAATTATAGATATTTATTTTATAAGTATCCCGAATATTTACATTCATAGTATATGATTGTATTTTTTTTTTCAGGCTCACTTTCATTCTTTCCTCTTCTTCTTACTAGATTTATTTTATTTTTTTCATGAATTTTTTAAATCTTTTTACAAGAAATGTCATGTATTTATCACTTGAGCTTTCAATCAAGTCATCTTTTTTGGATTTAAGAGCAATATCATTCATTTTCTTTCGAAAGCTTTTATCTTCTTAACGATGTATATAAATTCTTTGAGAGAAAGATTATTCAAGTTTTTAACTTTTGGATCATCGTTTCTTCATAAGAGATGTTAAAATTTTGTTCAACAATTCAACATTAGTATAATTTTTTTAGAAAAAAATGATATTTATATTTTGTTTGATATTGAATGATATATCAACTTATAAGTTGAATTTTGATATTGATTTGATGGAGATCCTCTGAAGAATCAAAAGCGGAAGTTAACAATGCATCGGACAATAAAAAGAAAAAGAAATCGTCGGATGGACTCTTATAGTCATCCGTCCTTGTTGAATCCAAGGTTATCATCACGGGACAATGTACTCAGTATCATGTTCAAGACTCACGAGAGAGAAAAAGATTTAAGGCAAGATCTCAAGTGTTTTCCCTTTTAAGACACTCTTAACAAAAAACTTCCTACCTCCCATGATGATGAGTGATCGATCCTTTTCTTCCAATGTATCGTACATCATCATGATTGCAAATAAAAAGAAGAAGAAACAATAAGATCAGCTATCACAATCCGGATTTATAAAGACATCTAAACCGACCTATAATTCATCTTTGTTTTAGATCCAACCAAATCATCTCACTACGGAAATCTTATATTTTAATTATGCGGAAAACTTGGTTGGTGAACAATATATGATATGATTTGCACACACAATGGTACCAATGACTACTAGATTCGATGCTCTATTAACATAACGTCCTCCTTTATGTTGATAGCTACCTACTTCTAATTAATAACATTTGATGGATCCAATTGATCCATTTCCATCTTTATCAATTATATCAAACATCATGTCAAACACTCAAAAAAAGGTTATAGAACATTTTTATTAATAGAATGCAAACATTCACGTCTTCGTATCATCATCATTGTCTCGATGGTATATATATTACTTTGTAATATATAGGGATATTAACAGATTTTTTTTGTAATTATTTTTTGTTTCTTAAACCAAAAATATATTCGAATTTGTTTCACTCACAAGAACAACTCGTTTGTCCTCTGTACTCGCATCAAAAATTCCTATAAAATATTCGTCGAGTATTTTCTCATTCGTATCTCATTTTAATTTTTTTTAAATAATACTCTTTAATTTAAAAATATTTATTTTTTTTTATTAATTTTAAATATTATTAAAAAATACAATAAAATAATTTTATATTATGTCTCTTTAATTACCATTACTCATAGATCGGTATAATATCATATTTTAAACTTATGGTTGGTTTGATTGGGATTGCGAGTCTATTTAAATGATTTATAATATACTTAAATATATTTTATAATATTTTTTATGATGATCAAAATGTTATAATAAAGTTATTTTTTTTATTTTTATTTAGTGATATCATTCCTAAACTATTACAAATATCTATTTAAATCATAAAATTATTTATTAAATAAAATTTAAAGTATTTTGCATTTTATTTAACTCATTTACAGTGCTTTCGAGTATACTTTTATATATTTTTTACTTTATCAACCAAAACATTATGACAAACCAAAAATACTATAATAAGCTAAAACAATACAACAGGAAATAAAAATAAAAATATTTGAGCAGTAGCTTAAGTATTTTTTAAATCATGGGTACTATTTGCAAAAAAAAAAAAAAAAAAAGAAAATGTGCCAATTGAAAAATACCTAAATATAATTTTATTTCGAAGAAAGCGGCACATGACACAACCATCCGTGTCTCCC
This sequence comes from Musa acuminata AAA Group, assembly GCF_036884655.1. Classification (NCBI taxonomy): domain Eukaryota; kingdom Viridiplantae; phylum Streptophyta; class Magnoliopsida; order Zingiberales; family Musaceae; genus Musa; species Musa acuminata. Next base: position 16,966,353 of record NC_088327.1, on the reverse strand, counting down.
AATACCATGGAGCTGCTACTATCCGTCTTCTTCACCGACAAAGGCACCGATGGGAAGCAATAACAAATGGTGTTCGTGTGACACACAATGATTAATTTATGCGTCATTAGTCTTAAGCAGCCAATGTGATCCGATTTAGAAAACGGTGACACTGCGTATCGGGTGTCATCAACTTAGTTTGCATGTTCCTACCACCGACCGTCTGCCTCGTCGTCACCGACACTGTCACGGATATAATAATAATAATAATAATAATAATAATAATAATAATAATAATAATAATAATAATAATAATAATAATAAGGTACCCAAATTTTGATTACCCAATCAATGTATATGCAGCCACACTCAACTTAATTATAATTGCTGGAATAATAATAATTAAGCGCTTGATTTGAAATAAATTTAATTCCAGAACAGAGATGAGATGATGATGATGATGATGATGATGACACAACAATTTGGTGGAGAACCGACAAGAGGTGATGGAGACTTAATGCAAAGAACGACGAGAGAAACCTCCTCCTTCGTCCACCGGCTTACCCGCCGACGAGGAAAGCCCAACGGATGCCACGCTTTCCCATTACCCGAGACGCCAGCTGTGCTCTCGCAAACAACCTTTTCTCACCTACCTCTCCGCACCCCCCGACGCACCCTTCCTCTCATCGGTGCGGGCCCCAAAACCTCGATCACGGCCAACTCGTTGGGTTTATTTCTTACCCGTTCTTGATTTAGCGGTAAAAAGATTCTTATTATTTTTTGGGCAAAGTTCCGCAAAGGGCGAACACGTCTTCACCACGTTTCCCTGCCTCCTCCTCCTCCTCCTCCTCCTGGTTTTACGCGACACGGATGGTTTGATGCGGTCCCCACCGTCGAGACCGCTCTGCCTCCAATAAGAAGGCAGGTGGGTTTGCGTAACAGACTGAGAGTTGTTCCTTTCAGTAAAATGATCCGCCAGAACACCCATACTAAAGTGATCCCAATCCCTCCGCTCTCTCCTTGGGCTTCCGTATATAATGCACTCAAACCCCGGCCGTCTCCGAGTAGCATGCGAAGAGAGGGAGGTCGGAACCCCCCGAAACCTTCACGCGCGATCTGCTAGGCACAAGATCCGGCAATGGCGGTGGCATTCCTCTCCGATCTCCTCACCGAGGTCCTGATCCCGGTGGCGGCCGTCGTCGGGATCGTGTTCGCCCTGGTGCAGTGGCTCCTGGTCTCGAAGGTGAAGCTCTCGCCGGAGGGGGAGTCCTCCGGAACGGGCAACGGCAAGAACGGATATTCCGATTACTTGATAGAGGAAGAGGAGGGGCTTAACGATCACAACGTGGTCGTCAAGTGTGCCGAGATCCAGAGCGCCATTTCGGAAGGTGAGAGCAATTATTAGACATCATGCCTTGTTGTCGTATGTTTGGAGGGTATCTGCCGGGTTTACTGTTTGAATCTTCGCGATTGTTATGGAGTTTACTGTGCGGAAGGAATCTTGGTTGCAACATTATCGTTCGTTTCTTCGAGCTACGAATGATCTGCTTTTCGAAGTAAACTCGATGAACGAGTTTGGGTTCTTAGGTTGTCCACTGTTCCTTTCGGATTTTGGTTTATGAGTCCCCTTTCAAAAAACCCAAGAAAAACCTGAATCAAAACTTTTGATTTGCTCGGGGTTTACAACATTTATTTTTCTCTTCTTTATTAGCCTCAAACTTGCATGTCATGTGCTGTCAATTTTTCTCTTCTTTACATGTGAGCTTATGAATGTATTAGCACTGACTTCAAGACCATATTTTCCTTTATTTATTTATTTATGTATTTTAACCGAGTCGTACATTGCGAAATTTATCTCGTGCACTAATGGGGGTTTCTAAGATCACAAGGATCTTGCACGATTCGCTGGTACTCTGCCTATAAGTGGCGGGTTTCTACGATTACAGACAAATCGGTGTACGATATAAGTTTTGAGATCATGTCATGTAGCTTGGTCAACGAAAACGGAAAATGGTTGAAACTGATTGAGAATTTATATCCCAACTTAAAATGTTATCTTTCATGTGTCCATTTATCTCTCAATTTGAGTACTAGTCAACTTTTTATGACATGGCATTCGATTCGATTGTTTTCTTTTCTAAAAAGGCAATTCTAAGAGCAGCAATCTGTAAAGCTACAAAAAGTTCATCTTTAATTAGGTGCTGAAATTGTGTGTGTGTCTAGATCTGCCAATATTTATTTTTAGCTTAGATCCAAAAGATTCATTTATTTTTAGCTTTGTTCTAAAAACATTTTCGAGCTTGATAAATTTTTTTGTTTATCTCATTGTTGGTTCCTAACCAGGATGATTTACTAAATTAATATAATGACGTGATTTTTTGTGAATTGGTTTATGTAGCATGGTATCTAACATGAGGTTGCTGTGCATTTGAACAGGAGCTACTTCTTTCCTCTTCACAGAATATCAGTATGTTGGAATCTTTATGGCTGTTTTTGCAGTCCTGATCTTCCTCTTCCTTGGCTCCGTTGAGGGCTTTAGCACCAAGAACCAACCCTGCACTTACAACAAGGACAAGACTTGCAAACCTGCCCTTGCCAATGCCATTTTCAGCACCTTGTCTTTTTTGCTTGGTGCTTTCACCTCTGTTGTTTCTGGTTTTCTTGGGATGAAGATTGCAACATATGCCAATGCCAGGACAACTTTGGAGGCAAGAAAGGGTGTTGGAAAGGCTTTCATCACTGCATTCCGATCGGGTGCAGTGATGGGCTTTTTACTTGCTGCCAATGGGCTTCTGGTGCTTTACATTTCCATAAACCTATTCAAGTTGTATTATGGCGATGACTGGGAAGGTCTTTTTGAGGCTATTACTGGTTATGGCCTTGGTGGTTCTTCCATGGCTCTCTTTGGGAGGGTTGGCGGAGGTATCTACACCAAAGCTGCTGATGTTGGGGCTGATCTTGTTGGAAAGGTTGAGAGGAACATCCCTGAGGATGACCCTAGGAATCCAGCCGTAAGAATCTAGTCTAAAAACTTTCGTTTTGTGTTCTCATTTTTATGGTATCTTAGTTGATCATAGTGCATGCCCTACAACTGTTATATTTGTTCTTGGACAAGTTAAAAGGTCTCGTTTTATTATTTCATTTATGTGCTTCCTTTCTTGTATCCATGCAAGTACCGGACAGATGTCGTGCTCCTTGTTCAAGACATTATAGCTTTGCGAATTGCAACCATCATATTTGTTTCCTAATTTATGTTTACAGGTCATCGCTGACAATGTTGGTGACAATGTTGGGGATATTGCTGGAATGGGATCTGATCTCTTTGGTTCATATGCTGAATCTTCATGTGCTGCCCTTGTTGTTGCTTCAATCTCTTCTTTTGGAATTAACCACGAGCTGACTGCAATGTTGTATCCGCTACTGATCAGTTCCATGGGCATTATTGTTTGTCTGGTCACCACTCTTTTTGCTACCGACTTTTTTGAGATAAAAGCGGTGAAGGAGATTGAACCTGCACTAAAGTGGCAGCTTATAATCTCCACTGTTCTCATGACCGTGGGTATTGCAATCGTCACTTGGGTAGCACTCCCGTCCAGCTTTACAATCTTCAATTTTGGTGTCCAGAAGACTGTCAAAAACTGGTAAGCTACCTTTCACTTCCCACTTCGGTTATTCACAAGTTTATGAAGATTAGGTGTGTCTTAATTTTATGAGCTGAACCGGTAGGGAGTTGTTCTTCTGTGTGGCGATCGGTTTGTGGGCTGGTCTGGTGATAGGATTTGTCACAGAATATTATACGAGCAATGCGTACAGGTATTGAATGAATCTTGTTGTATCGACTCTTCCCGGTTGGTTACTTCTTTCCTTCTGACAATCTACCTTGCTCTACAGCCCTGTGCAAGATGTTGCCGATTCCTGTAGAACTGGTGCTGCTACCAATGTTATCTTTGGGCTCGCTTTGGGATACAAATCCGTCATCATTCCTATATTTGCTATCGCCGTCAGCATTTTTGTTAGCTTTAGTTTTGCCGCGATGTATGGTATTGCAGTTGCTGCTCTTGGAATGTTGAGTACCATTGCTACTGGACTTGCCATCGATGCCTACGGGCCTATCAGTGATAATGCTGGAGGTATCGCAGAGATGGCTGGCATGAGCCATAGGATCCGAGAAAGAACTGATGCTCTGGATGCTGCAGGCAACACCACTGCTGCAATTGGGAAGGTAAATAATCGATTAGTTCATTTCACATCCCGTTATTCTATCATGGTTCTGCATTGTCTAATAACTTGATAGCTATGTTGATGTTGACTGGATTCTTCATATGTTAAATTTAGGTTTCTGATGTGTGTGTTTGATACATAAAGTAGTTTTAGTCTGCAGAAGTAGTCTTGGCTTCCAAATTTTCTTTTCTTCTCTTCTACCCTGCCGTCATGTTAATACACTTCATTCCCGTTCTTCTATCTCTCAGGGTTTTGCTATCGGTTCAGCTGCCTTGGTGTCCCTTGCACTTTTTGGTGCCTTTGTTAGTCGAGCTACGATCTCGACCGTAGACGTTCTGACACCCAAGGTTTTCATTGGGCTGCTTATTGGTGCTATGCTTCCTTACTGGTTCTCGGCTATGACCATGAAGAGCGTTGGTAGTGCAGCTCTTAAGATGGTTGAAGAAGTCCGCAGGCAGTTCAACAACATTCCTGGTATCATGGAGGGAAGTGCTAAACCAGACTATGCAACCTGCGTCAAGATCTCAACCGATGCTTCCATCAAGGAGATGATTCCTCCTGGTGCTTTGGTCATGCTTACTCCACTCGTTGTTGGGACCCTTTTTGGCGTTGAAACGCTCTCGGGAGTCCTTGCGGGCTCTCTAGTTTCTGGAGTCCAGGTCAGTAGAGATCTCCCTTAGTATCATTACCATCATTGCTTCATACGTGCATTTAGTGTGAACTCATAGCATATATTGGACAGATTGCCATCTCTGCGTCGAATACTGGTGGTGCATGGGACAATGCAAAGAAGTATATTGAGGTAAATCTTATATATATATATATATACGTTAAACTTTTGCATTGATTGAGAACAATTCAAGCTTTGATTTCTTCGACCTGAAAAATGAGATCTCACTATCCTTAAAAACTATTCTGGCTTGATCAGGCTGGAGCTTCAGAGCATGCCAGGTCTCTTGGCCCAAAGGGATCAGATGCCCACAAGGCTGCGGTGATTGGCGACACCATCGGAGACCCACTCAAAGACACGTCTGGACCGTCTCTCAACATCCTCATCAAGCTCATGGCAGTTGAATCACTTGTGTTTGCTCCATTCTTTGCCACTCATGGAGGGATCCTCTTCAAGTACCTTTAAGAAGATGCCAAGAAGGAAAACATGTATCGTCCAAAGTCCTTGAGAAACTGCACCTCTCTTCTTCGTTCCGATCTTTTTTTCCCATGCTTTATTTATGCTTCATTTCTGGTTCTGAATTTTAGCTGTATCATGTTGAATTCTCAATACCTTTCGAAATAGAGCATTCAGATCGTCTGTTGGCAATGACTATTATTGGATATAAAAAAAAAAAGGAAAAGAATAATCTGGTTGGATGTTGTGTGCAATAAGGTGCTGCCAGAAAATTATTCGTGGGCGACTTTAAATCAATCACTCGTGTGATTAAGAATGGTAAGATCACTATGTTCTAGACACAGCTTCTTCAGGAAAGTATACGGGTATAGATAAACAAGATTTAAAGGCCTACGATCTGCTGACCACGGTCAACAGTTTTACCAATTGAATCAGTGGCGAAGACAGATTCGCCTCCCTCCTGTTAATAGTGCAATGAAATGAGAATGATCAAAGATTCTGTAATACGTTAAGAATTATTTTAGGCATTATATCTTCAAAAAACTCTTAATGTTATTATAATTTTTATTGGATATCGCTCCCATAAATGATTTTTTTACTTGGATATATTTTTTTAATCATTTTGATAAAAATAAATTTTTTTTGTCACCTTTTCTTAGTGTTCCCTCCACTTTTATCTCCTTTTTATCTTTTTTTCTTCCCTTCCTTGGGAGGAGGAGGAGAGTAAAAAGAGAGAAAATGATAATAAGGTGGAGGTGACGAAAGACATAACAAAGAAAAATAACGATCAAGAGTGAGTGAGGTGGTGAGCAAGATAGCAGCCAAGGAAAGCAAGATACAAGTGATAGTGGTATGTCAAGCACGCAAGGATGATAATAACAAAAAAAAACAAAAAAAAAAAGATACTAATTTTTTTCAATCTTCGTCTAATTTTTCACAATTTATTGGACTTCCTTTATAAAAAATAAAAAAAAAGGGATTTACATTTAACTCGTCAGCAAATTTGATATTTGAGCTTTTTTACATTTAACTCCTCAGCGAAGTTGGATATTATCCATCGACTTCAATCTGAGAAAGGGAGGAGAACCATTCATCACCGAGACCAGAAAGCGAGAACAACGGCAGAGGCGGGAGGATGGGAACGGCGTCACTGAAGCGCTGCTGCCTCCTCTTCTCATCCCCCATCTCTCCCTTCTTCGCCGCGACATTTGGACGCCAATTCCCCGCCCCCAACTTTTTTTCCCTCATCCTCGCATCGAAGAGGCTAAAAAATCCCTCCTTTTCTCGAACCCTCTCCTCTTCTCCCCGTGCATCGAGTTCGCAATCCGTCTTCTGTGGCGTCGCCAATGGGACAACGCCTATTCCGGCGGAGACGAAGCCGTCTCCCGAGCTTTACCTCTTTAATACCATGACCAAGGAGAAGGAGCTCTTCCGGCCGAGGGTCCCTGGTAGGGTGGGCATGTACGTCTGCGGCGTCACCACCTACGACCTCAGCCATATCGGGCACGCGAGGGTCTATGTCACCTTCGATGTTCTTTACCGGTAGAGTTTTGATTTTGACGTTTATCGAGCTGTTTTTGCTCTGAAATTTTGAAGATATTGTTTGGTGTTTTGAAGATACGGTTGGATCCTGATATAATAATTTGGTGTTTTGGGTGACTGTGATTGTCCTGTTTCTTTGGATAAATTGTGAATCTTGAGAATACAGATTTGATTGTTTACGAGTTTGAATGAACATTTCTTGGTATTTTTGTTGTTGTTGATGGTGAGAAGTGTGCTTTAGTTTATTATCTTTGTTTAAAGATTCTGCTTCTGAGTCTCTTCAAACGTCAAATTTACATCCATTGTTGAAAATTGATGAATTTGAAATTGATGTGTAGGATCAGTTGCTGCAAGTTTACAGCATCATGCTAGCATCAACTAGTTAGATGTTTGTTATTGCTGTTCAACACAATTTCCTTACTCTCCCTGTAACACTGCCTTTTTTTGTCCTTCAAAACCTTGTTTCTTTAACGCTTGTGCATGCTTTATGATATATTTGTTCGATTCACAAGGACAGGACTACTTTTTGTGCAGCGATACATTTTGATGGTCATATGCCGAGCTAGATGGTGTTCTGATGCAGAAAAAAAATCATACTAATGAAAACATGGTTTTATAAGTGAATCATTACTGGGAGGTTATTCTGGAGTTCTTGTTAATTTAATTAAAACAAAAATTGTCAGAATTAAGGTCCTCTATGATGGCAGATCTGTGTCAACTTCCAACATACTCCATTTGTTACCAGGGGAATCCAAATGGCTGGGCTTGCTTTGTTAAATTGTCTGGGATACTTGTAATAAACTTCTTCCAATCATTATGCTATTATTTCTCTGAAAAAGCAACTGCACCTTATATATATATATATATATATATAAAATTTATTTATTTATACTTGATGGGTATATCTAACATTGTTTTGTTCTCTTTGCTATGTCATACATTTTTACTCTTGATTATTGAATCTCTCACTACGTGAAATCTTGCATGAATCAGCAGCCTTTTACTTTGTTCTAACATTAAGTAAGATATGCTTCAATTTGTGTTGAGTTTTGGTCTTGCTAGGCAATAATTGTTTCATTTCATTTTAGTCGAATATGAATATCTATGAACATTCATAATTATAGAAGTGGTCTTATAGTTTAAGACAGAAACTCTTTTTTGTAACAGTAGCATCATTGTTTAATTTAGATGTATTAGATGTGAGATGAACAGAGAGCCTGCAGTGACACTGATAAACGTGCTCCATATTAAATGGCTTGCAATTGTCAGTTAACCGAGTAATTGGGGTAATGCTTGTGTGTTTGAATGCTTATACATGGATTCATATATGATAGTCATAGTTGCCGATAGATGTGAAGACTCTGCAAGAAGTTTTATCTCTATGTTGCTGGCAGTGACCTGTACAAACTTTTAGCAAGTTATAAATTGCGACCTCACATTACAAATTTTATGACAAGGCAAGGGGTTTTGAGATGTCTGCTTGCAATTTTTGCAGCAAAAATTGCTAAAAATGTAAGAGCTCAGAAAAATGAGACGACCTACTGTCTGACAGACTCCCTGAAAACTCATAGATGCAAGTGGTGACTTTACCTGAATATTTGAAACTGAATCAGAGGATACTGTTGTTCATGATATCAGAAGTTTGTACCTGCATACCTCATTTGTTTTGGATTTTGTACATACACTTCTAGAATTTATAACTGTAATGTGCCATGAGATAAGCTGTTTGTTTCAATTAGTGTATGTGCTACTATCGATAATTAGTTGGATAATCTTAGCAGAATTGATTAATTATCCCTATTCTATTTTGGTCAATATGGCAGGTTTCTGAAGCATCAGAAGTACGATGTTTGTTATGTGCGGAACTTCACCGATGTTGATGACAAGGTGAAAAACTGAATCTTTTCCAAGTGTACATAAAGATTAGCTATTCATTTAACTTAAACACTGTTCCTATTTGACTGCTATATATTGGAACTACAAATTCTCACAAGATTTTTCTTTTTTTTTTTCTCCGAAGCTATCTGCTATTTTAAGATTCCTGTAGTGGCATCTGCATGTGTTTGACCTGATGTTGACTAACAGCTAATTTGTTTTTCTAATTGTAGTCCACAAAACAAAAACTAAATCTTTTCCATCTGTACATCAATTTTATCTATTCATTTAAGTTCTGTTCCTACTTGACCGCTAGATATTAGAAATATAAATTCTAACTAGATTTTTCCTTTTTTTTTCTGAAGCTATGTACTATTTTGAGATTCCTGTTGTGGCCTCATGATGTCTTTGACATGATGTTGACTAGCAATGCTTTTTCTTTCTCTAATGGTAGTCCATAAAACAAATAGTGGTGTATCAGATATATGTAGATATGACTCACTTTTCAGACCATTGTTTGTGTTTCATGGGTCTAATCCCATTTGGAAACAAGTATGGTGACTAAGGTATCATGTTTTCCTTTGTCTTTGGCATTTGAAGTCTTCATACCCATCTTATTTTGATCCTATCTAAAAGAGCTTGTCTAGAAAGAATTTGAATCATACTATCAGATAAAAGAACAAGATGAAATGCAACCCATAGTTGAGGACAAACTTGAATGTTTATAGCGCAAACTTGAAATTTGTATGCACAATGTGTTCGTTAGTGAAGCAGCCCAAATTCAAGGCTTGTTGAAGTAATTATGCAAGGCAAATATATGTAACACGGACAATGGGTATGAAGATTAAGTAGAGAGAATTGTTGTAACACAAATATATGTACCAAACAATCGTATAATAATTAAGGATTGTTGAAGTAATTATGCAAGACAAATTTCACTGATCTTCTTTGTCTCTTCTCTCATCTCTGACATCCATTGTTGCCTTGTTCTCCTTTATCACAACAGCATCTAGACCTGGCAATGAAACTCCACACTACCTACTTTGCTGGTTCTCCAATAAAGCTGCACTCTTAACAAATACAAGGAATCAAAAAACAAGGAAAAGAATGCTTCTGATTTGGTGTCAATGTAAACATGCTGATATGCTAGAAAAGCTATAACATGTTTAGTGCACATTTCCATACATCTCTTGTAGTTTTGTCCTATGACAATCAAGTTGGATTTTTAATTTTTCTCCCTATATCATGATTTTAAATTTGATTCATGTTTCTTTTTGTGATACTCAATGATAATTTGGTTTTCATGGTTTTTGAAATGCAGTTATATTTTATGATTGTATCTTCATCTGTCAGTCTGTAGACCAACTGCTTTCTTATATATGTATGACAGGATACCTGATTTCTGGACTTGTGGAATTCTGTAGATTATTGCCAGGGCAAATGAACTGGGGGAAGACCCTTTAAGTTTGAGCAGTCGCTATTGTGATGAATTTCACAGTGATATGGCTTACCTTCAATGCTTGCCTCCATCTGTTGAACCACGTGTTTCTAATCATATGAATCAAATTATAGATATGATTAAGCAGGTATATTTTAAAGGTTGTTCTTTTATTTTGTAAATTTTAGTTATTTGTTATCGTACGAACTGTGTTATTTATTTGTGCCTTGTTTAAATTTCTCGTAAATTGTTCATGCACTATTCTTTGATTAAGCAGAGGTATATTTTACAAGTTGTTCTTATTTTGTTAAATTTCGTCAGTTTATTATTCTACAAACAATTATCCTCGTGTGTTTCCAGATTGACATTGTGTCTTAGATCAAATTGTGGGGGTTTGATATTTACTGCTTTGATTCTTTTAAATGAATGATTATGCTTAGAATGATTACTGGTGAAGGAATAGTTGGTTGTGGTTTCAGGCATATGGTTGCCATCTTCATTATGCTGCTTTACGTTTCCAACTACTGCTTGGTCCTTTTCTTTTGTTGTTCCGCAGAAAATAGCTTGTAAATTATTTCTTTAATATTTGTTTACTTGTCTGGTAGTTCCATTCTTCGAGTGATTCTTCAAATATGCTTCGTAATTGATCTCTACTTACTTTTAGAGTGGTCCTGGATCAAGCATTTTTTATTGAAAACCTTCTTATGTTGTACATGGTGTTTGTTTCAGCACGATGGATGTTTGGGGAATATCTATCAACCTTTGGTGGAACTTCCTGCATACAGAAAATTGCATGACTGTGACAAAAAAGTGATATATATGAATTTAACACTCACATGTATTGGCTAAATGATTCTATTATGCTGTTTGACACCATAATCCTAGGATGGAGTTAAAACTACTAGATTAGAAAATGTGGCTTTACTTATGCCAAGTGTATTTTACCTTTTGTTTGTCTCCTTCATGGACTCGATCTATCTTTTACAACAGATTCTTGACAATGGTTGTGCCTACATAATTGATGGAGATGTCTACTTTTCGGTTGACAAATTCCCGGCTTATGGTCGATTATCTGGAAGGAAATTAGAAGATAATCGAGCAGGAGAAAGGGTTGCTGTGGATTCAAGGAAGCAAAATCCTGCTGATTTTGCTCTATGGAAAGTAAGATACCTTCTTTTTTGGTAATGTTTGAAGAGCTTATGGTACATGAACAAATCATATCTTGTTACTTGATTTTATGCTGCAGTCTGCCAAGGATGGGGAACCATACTGGGAGAGCCCTTGGGGACCAGGAAGGCCAGGGTGGCATATAGAATGCAGTGCCATGAGTGCAGCATATCTAGGGCACTCATTTGACATACACGGTGGAGGGATGGACCTTGTGTTTCCTCACCATGAAAATGAAATTGCACAGAGCTGTGCTGCCTGCAGCAAGAGTAACATAGGTTACTGGATACACAATGGATTTGTCACTGTGAATGAAGAAAAAATGTCAAAATCACTCAAAAACTTTTTCACCATTAGAGAGGTGCAGATTTAATTACATTACTTAATTGTTTTACCTTGATTCTAATAGTTCAAGTATTTAAGTCTCCAGAATTTTCAGGTCATAGAGCTTTATCACCCACTAGCCTTGAGGTTCTTCTTAATCGGCACACATTACCGTTCTCCAATTAACTACTCGATGACACAGCTTGATATAGCTTCTGATCGATTGTATTATATATATCAGGTACATTATTCCTATCCATTCCTTTTCTGATATGCATGTGTGGCTGATTAAAGTTTATGGATGATCACAGACAATTTGTGATTGTGAAGAGACTTTTCATCAGCATCATGGAAATGATCTTAAAGATTCTTTACCACAAGACACTCTTCAGTGCATCCAGAAACTTCATTTGGATTTTGAGAGTTCAATGTCAGATGATCTGCACACTCCTGTTGCGTTAGCTTCTATATCTGAACCTTTAAGAATCATCAATGATCTTCTGCACACACGGAAGGTAAGGATTTTATTCCTCTTGATCCAGAAATGGAAAAGACAAGCCCGTTCCTTCCGACCACTGGTCAGATCAAAGTCAAAATAAACCTGTAAATTCCCTGATGTCTCATATTTAAATTCTTTGGTGCTTGACATTTTGGGCAGGGGAGGAAGCAAGAGTTGAGAATAGAGTCCCTTTCAGCTATGGTAAAGGAAATCAAGAATCTTCTGGGTATTCTCGGATTGGCACCTTCAAATTACTCTGAGGTGAGTAGATATTGCGTCTTGGGAAAGTTGTCAAATAAGTTTGTCAGTTACCAAGACGATTATGTAAGCAGGTACTGCAGCAGTTGAGGGAGAGGGCTCTAAGAAGAGTCGGACTTACAGAAGATGAGCTCTTGCTAAAAATTGATGAAAGAACCACAGCCAGGAAAAATAAACAGTATGACAAGTCCGATGAAATCAGGAAAGGGTTGGCTGCCATTGGCATCACTCTCATGGACAGCCATACCGGAACAACTTGGAAGCCTACCATCCCGCACGATGTCCATGAACATGCGAGTGCAATGTGATCACCTTGTAATTTGACCTGATGGTGCAGGCTTGTATGCAGTAGTAATTTTGGTAGTAGAAGCTTTTTCAGCTATTCGACAGGTCTGAGCAATTTTCTACAGCCACAGCTGGTCAATTTCCAATCGATACATACCGAGGTCATTTGCTTCAAAGTATTAATCATATGTATCGTTTAACTGGAAAAAGAAGTGCATAATCTGGGTTGACAGGATCGTAAAGAGTGGTGAAGTTGACGTGGTCCGCCTAAATTCTTTTTTTTTTTTTTTTTTACTATGTAACTCTTTTTGCTTTATAAATTATTTTTGATCAGCTCTTCAGGCAAAAGGATTGATATCTGAGCTGGTTTTCTCAAAGTGTGAATTCTACTGGAGTGATTCTTCTCCGAACTGCATTAAAGCATAATCCACTGTTGTTGCCTCAGTATGTCGTAAGTTCATATAACATGCATTATGTATGATTAGCTTCTTTGCACCTCTGTTCGTGACTGAGTACTCGTTCGAGAGTTTAACGTCATATATAATAAATAAATACACTGTTGAGAATTTAGAGTATAGCATTCTACAACAATCCAATCTTCTTTGATCTTAAAGTGAACAATCCATATACGAGCTAATGCTTTAGCTTTCGAGAAGAAGAGGACGAAGAAGAATCAGCTGCCAATTCATTGGTGTTAGCAGTACATTTCGATCATTTATCACATTGTACATCCACATCCGTTTCTCCTTCTTCTTCTTCTTCTTCTTCTTCTTCTTCTTCTTCATGAAACACGTGTACAAGTCAACTGAAAACTCAGTGTGCTAATCCACGAGTGAATGAAGAAAGAAGGAGAAGACACCAAACATTCTATTTGATCATCACTATAACCTGTAGTACGAGATCTATCAACACCACTGATACTGCAACTGCACATAACAGCATCCTCTCAAAAGCTGCTGCATCATCCAAACCAAAAGCTTGATGACCGAGGCAAAAACACCATTTGATTGAGCACCGTATTAAACAATGCTTCTGCTGATGTATCTTTCAGCAATGCCCCATCATCTAACATCGCTGTCACCTGCATTACTAGTTTTTAGATTTTAGATAGATTGTATTTGCAGGGGAAAAGAACATGGTTTCACTGTTAAGTAGTACACATCACAAACCTTTTACGCTTGCTTTTCAGGGAACTCGATGATGATGATGATGGATTACTGTGCCAATTCCTTTTCCTTTGGTTGATGAACCAGTTATTGATCTGCTTCAACTGTAGACCAGTTTCCTCCACCAATCTTGCTTTGTCATCCTCCTGCATTAACCCACGAAACAAGGTTACGGATTGCAGATTAAGCCTGTCTCATTTATGATGATGGCCTTAAACTAAGCCACACAGCACAGAGGTCTGCAAGACATATCGCTACAATTGCATGGTGAAGGAGGAGGAGGCTATCCTCACATGATGCAGGAGAATGAATGGATCAGTTATAAGTACCGTTGGATATGGCCACTTGGAGTGGGACTGCCACCAAGCTTTTAACGTACAAGTGCTATTCCCAGGAAGTTTCCCTGCTCTTCGCTTGCGAAGAATCTCTTCTCTGATATCGACAATCTTGTTTTTGTACCCCTACAAGTAGTATGATTTGGTTAACATCCTCCTATACATAAGCCTGCAAAGAATCTCTTCTCTTTGAACCTTCACAAGTAATATGATTTGGTTAACATCCTATATGTAAGCTTTACAATGAATCTCTTCTGTGATATCGACAATCTTCTCTTTGTACCCCTACAAGTAAAGTGACTTAGTTAACATCCTCCTATACATAAGCCTGCAAAGAATCTCTTCTCTTTGAACCTTCACAAGTAATATGATTTGGTTAACATCCTATACGTAAGCTTTACGATGAATCTCTTCTGTGATATCTACAATCTTGGGTAATTGTACCCCTACAAGTAAAGTGACTTAGTTAACATCCTACAAATAACCTCACAAAGAATATCCACAGTCTTCTCTTTGTACCGACCGCTACAAGTGAAACGATTTAGTTAACATCATATCCATAAGCTCAGAAATTCTATGATATCTACAATCTTTCTCGTTGTATCTCTACAAGTAAAATGATTTGGTTAACATCTTATGCGCAGGCTTATAAAGAATCTCTTCTGTGATGTGATGTCTAGCAAGCCTACAAGTTGAAGATTTAACAGCAATATGCATAAACTGTCTACCTGTTTTAGCTCATGCTTCAGCTCCTGTCTGACGCGCTCCATCAAGGATCGCTCGGTCTCAGTTGGAATGAGAGGGCCAAACCCCATGCTGTCTGGTCCATCAAACAAATTTGTTTCACTGTCTACCTGATCGTCATCATCATCGCCGTCATCATCATCATCATCAGACATGGTTGCACCAGTGCCTTCACCGGGAGAGACACCTATTTCATTTGCCATAATCGAACCATCATCATCTTTCAGCAGTCTTCTTCCACCAAGAGCATTTAGGCAGGTTCAAATGCATACGATTAAACACTCGTAGCAGAAAAACAAAATGCATGCATATATGATGATATCGACTTGTAAAACAGAAATAGTGGCATGCTCTGCTCATGAGGCACAAGTTAGCTTATCAAAATGCAAGGTAATTTTGGCAGGTAATGTGGTGCAGACTGCAGGACGTTCATTGCCAATCGTAGCAGCTGCAGCATGATGTGTTACCAAGTTTAATTTGTCTGAAAAAGAACAATTTCCCAAAAGGTATATATATCAAATTGTTACTATAAACTATATGTTACATACATGTATATTGCAGAACAAAGAATCCGAAATTAACCTGTTAGGCTTTGCAGTGATTGTTCCAGCTCCCAGCAAGCCATCACTGCCTCCATTGCATGTACACGTACGTGTTGCTGCAGTTGTTCTTTAAAGGAACAAAGTAGCAAGACATAATGTGTCTGGCCAACGAATGAGATTTTTTAGGTATTAGGAATTTTAAAATGAAACGAAAAATAACAGCTAATCTAGCATATGAAGGATCAGAGAAAGAGTTCATAGTTCATCAAGTTTGAGGATGCATGGGATAAATCCAAGTGTTGTCCATACGATGAAATATCTGGAGATATATAGAAAGCTCAATTTAAATTTATGGATTATGCTCGCGCTCTGGAAGTTTTCGAGCTGCATTTAGGTCATCCAGGTAGAAGAATACAGTTTCTACTGTACAAGTTAAATTTATGATACACGAAAAGTACATACATTAAACAAAAACTTCAAAGTGCAAGTCGATCAACATATAGGATGAAGTTACACTTGTAAGTTAACAAGCAAATCATTGCGGGGATGATGATTTGATAGCCACCTACCTAAGAAGGAAGCACGAAACAGTATGTAAAATGAAGTCTCCTTCAGTTCCCCAGAACTGTGAAAGGATAAGATTATTAATGATTTTTGTACAATTAGAGTGCTGGACAACCCATATGGCAGTAGCAAGATGAGGTTTCTGATGAACTAGAAAAAAGCAACGACAATTTCCTGGTAATTTGGGATTAATATTAGAAGGTTTTTTGAGGTGATCGCCATTGTTGAGAATGTGTATGCAAGTTCTGAAGCATGCAAAAAAAAAAAAAAAAAAAGAATTTGTCAATTATCAATAAGTGTCGGAAATACATAATCAGAAGTGCAATCGAGATCCACTGAAAAGGGGAGATCACAAATCGAAAAGATTAACTAACTAAAGCAATATTGATCAATCACACAAGATGATTTTATCTCATTGTTTAATTTGGTCTTGATCAACTGGGCGTACTGTATATGGTGTAAGTAGTGTTTAATCTCTCGCTGGAATATTCTGTAAAGTACATATGGATTTTGCATTTTGCAGACGGTCTTACCTAAGTATGCATATTTAATGACCTTCATGTCGAATATATCAAGGAAGATTTACCATTCCTACAATAAAAGGACACTACTTTAGTTGATCATCTAATTGCTTTGTGATGGATGTGTTAAAGAGAAGGCCTACCGAGAAAGATATCAGCCACTGCTCTCGCCGGAAGATCAAATCAAGGTCATACACATAAAAGGAGTCTGTAGAAAGCAAGGATATCTGTCATACATGAGCTGGAGTCAAACTTGGTGGAAAGTGTTCCAGAAGTCGTCAAAAGATACTTAGATTCTCAAGTCAACGCTTTGGATGTTTCACGTGAAACATGATCCAAAAGATGCTTCGATTCTGAAATGATCGCTTCGGATGTTTCACTCGAAGCACGAGTTGGGTTGATGTTTTCTTACTTACCAGGGAATTTAGCGTCCGACTACTAAGCAAGAGTTCCAGTACTACAGTAACCAAAACATCAAACTCAAATCTACAGTTAGATTGTGGTTCTTCAAGCCTTCAGCTTATCTGTCTTCCGATCTCTACCACTACTATCGAACCCGAGAGGGAAACAAATGAATCATGCGCATATCTAAGGAACAGAAGCCAGAAATCGAGTGAACGCATCGAAAAGAGGGCATAATTAGAAAGCAAAGAAGCATTGGAGCGACGAAAATAAGGAGCTTTGCTATACCATGAACTGATCGAGCTCCTTGTCATCGCCGGGCATCTGTCCGTTGTTGCCGAGCACCGAGTACTTGGACACGATTTGCTGAGACTGACCGAGCTGTGCGTCGATCCTCGGCAGCTGGTCCACCGGCGTCGCGATCCTCAGGCACGCCACATGCGCCGCCAGCAGCTGCTCGTACAAGGGGTGTGCCAATATCTCCGCCTTGTACCTCGCGTTCATCCACGTGACCTCCCCGGCGGCGGTCTCCCCGCCGCTCCCTTGCGCCACTGCCTCCGACTCCCCGAGCTCCCCGCCCGCGTGACCCCGCCGTCCGCCGTGCTTCCCCGATGTCGCACCGGCCATGATGGGGTCGTTCGACGCCGGAACCTCGTCCTCCCTCCCGCTGCGCTGCAAGATCGACGGTCGGGGAAACCAGTTACCCGCCCCCGCGCCTCCTCCTCCCCCTCCGGCAGCGACCGGCGACGCGGAGGAACCGGACGTGGTTTGAAGATGGAGGAAGCTTCCGTCGGCGTAGTGGTGACCCTGCTGCCGGAGAATTGCGTTGTTAAGCCACGTAGGCCCGCCCCCGCCTGCCATCGTCGGCTTCACAGCCGGGGCCGCGTCGGCCACGAGGCGGCGGAGGTCCTTCCCGTCCTTCACCCTGGCAGCATCGGTAGAGGCACCGGAGGGCGGAGGTACGGCGAGCTGATCCATGGTGGTCCTTAGCAAGGCCGGGTTGCCGCCCCTCAACTGCTGCTGCTGCTGCTCCGCGTACCGCAGCGGCGTCAGCTCGCGGGACAGGTGGTTGTGGAACGCCATACCCCCCCTCTTCCACCCCACCGCCAATTCGCCCAAACCCAATGCAAAGCAAAGCGGATGGGCGGAGAAGAGAAGCGAAGTGAAAGCGAGAGCGAGTCGTCGAAACTATAAGCCACTCGTCCAATTAGCCGAGATGGGAATCCAACGGCTAAGAATCCATCGCAGTTCCATCCGGGAGCGGGTTGGCATTTATTACGGCGGGAACTGGACCCCAAAAGTCGTGGGGACGGGAGACGAATGGTTGTGAAGCACGTCAGGAGAGGGAGGTGGGGCCTGCGGGAATTTGACCTCCGGAGGTGTGGTGTCGGCTTTTGGTGTCCTCTTCTTGTGTTCTTGTATTTATTTCGTTTGGGTTAGTTGGTCCCCCTTTAACTCCACTCTGCTGACGCTTTGCCTCATACCGTTAACGACTGTTGATGGTGAAAATTTCTATCTAAATCTTTATAAAATAATACAAATATGTCAGAGAAAGAATTTTATTATTACATATAAATAAATATATATTATGAAATAAAAGGGGGTGAGTTTTGGAAGAGTCTTAGGTGACGGCGTGGCGTTAGTGGGGACCACGGTCGAGGAGAGGCACCTCCAACTCCGTCTACGTGAAGGCGGGGGCGGTCCCCGCTGCCGCCACTACCGGTCGGAAGGCGTCGGTCCCAACGTGGTCCCCCGCACAGGACGTGGTGCAGATGACGCCACGTGGCCGGAAGCCAAGTGGTAGAGCGGTCCCCCTGCAAGCATTTACTACTTCCGATGGGCTGCACTGCTCTGCTCCAAGACGTGCAGGAAGCGAGAAGAGAGAGAGAGAGAGAGAGAGAGAGAGAGGGTGCCGCCCCCCATCATCATCATCATCGTCATCGTCGTGGGAATTTTAATGGCGATTGAATTACACGTTGAGGGGATGGCGTGTGGCATCCCGTGACCCTCCGCCCGGTCCCGTGCACTCATCATGATTGCGTCTTCCCTCGACGCAGGTGTCTCTCTGATGCAGTGTCCGAAAATACGTTGCATTAAAAGCCAATGCCATATCTTAATTTTAATGAAATTAAAATATTATGAAGATAAATTCTATAATTTTGTTGTACATAGAAATTTACCGGTCGGATTTGTGAAAACATTTACAGGAAAACAAAAGAAACTCTTGGTATATAAATGTTTATTTATTATTTTGTTTTTGAGTTTTCTGCCAACTCAAGCCTTAGTTGGATTGAGGGAGATTGAGATTTATAGTTGTCCCTCGTAGAACAAATCTAAATTCAACATTGAAGTTTGTCAAAAGATCCAAGGGTTTAGTAGAGGATCCTATAATTTTATATTAAGATATATTTGTAAAGATGTTAGTAAAATTAAAATATTTGAAAACAAAAAATACACTACTAACTTAAATTACTCGTGAGAGATAGATATAAGGAGAGAGAGCATACATGTGTTATATATATATATATATATATATATATATATATATATATATATATATATATATATATTATAGTGAACTCAGATAATCATTTGAATTAAATTGAGAGCTAATCAGTAGAATAATTACACAAAATCATTGAGCATAATTCAGTAATCGATCAATTCTCCAATTTTCAAATGTATGGATTTAAGCATCTGTTTTGGGATAGATTGTTCATTCCGTTGCCTAATTGTGTCATTTTCTTGACTAAGCTAAGCTACATTGCTCATTCACTGCATAACTTTAGACCCATAACCACATAAATGTCGACACGTTGACACAATCACAGTAGGTTATACGACTTGTATGTTGAATTGATATGGAAATGGGACGTAATTTTATCATATGGGAGACCAGAAGTGATGCTGAATCAACCTAACATGTCTTGTTGCATCTGCTTCCAAGGACTTGTCCTTTTCCCTTCACCTCTCTATCTCTCTCTTCTCTCTCTCTCTCTCTCTCCTTGTATCATCATATATGACAAGTCGAAGGGAATTGGATCAACACTCTATCATTCGTCTCATTTCTTTTATCTTCTTTTCCAGTGAGTGGGCTCCTACACCTGATAATAACCAGTGTCAAACTATTCAAGTACAGAGAGAAAGGGGGGAGGAGGGACTCCTATTCCTCGACACAGTTCAAAAGGCTGTGTACTCTTCACAGGCCCCATGGAAGGGAAGGGAAGGGAAGAAATTTAAAGGAGAAAAGGAGACAATGTGTGTTGGTTGGTGTGTGTATTACTACTACTACGGTCCTGTCTTCTTATCATTTAGAACAGCGGAGAAGGAACCGTAAAGCTCCAACCCAGAGGCTCTGCCTCTCTGCGTCCTGCCATGCCATGCCATGCCATGCAATAATAAAAGCAGCTTCCATGGCCAAAGCCTCTCTTCTTCCATTCTTAAGGCATCAGCAGCTATGAGGAAGGCAGGCTAAAAACCTTCATGAGTGTGGGGATGAGAAGAATCTGACCTTCTCAGCAAATTCCATAAATTGTCTCTAGTGGACGAGGCTCTGCAGGGCATGTTGTCTGTGAAGAACTCCAGGAGAACCTTCTGCTACTGCTGCTGCATTTCATGAGTGTCTGAATTCATGAAATCATCTTTTCTATAATGGTCAGCGGCGAGAGCGAGATTCGATTAGAGAATTATGTTATCAATAATTATTCTTATCAGGTAAGGCATCCTCTCAACCCAAGTCTTATATTTATTGAAAAAAATATTAATTTTTTTTATTATATGAGAGTAATATAAATATAAGATAAAACCTATTTTCTTGAGTTCAATCTGAACCCAAATCCGATATCATTGTATTTTTCTTCAAATAAATCTAAAAAAAATATAATTTTTTTTTTTAAATTTCTCTTAGATTTACTAAACAAAGTTAGGATTCAGAAGGTTAAAACGCTTATATACTCACTCTCTTAGATAAATATTATACGAAAAAAAAAATATTTATAAATGTACTTGAGACCCTTCCTTATATAAAAAACACCGGAGAGTAGAGTGAGATAAGATTTTATTTTATAAGAATATTTTATTTATAAAGTAAAATTCTTTTTCGACTTTTCATTCTAGTAATTTATCCTCCCAATAATCTATTTTTAATTAAAATTTTTTAAAAATATTCAAACCTCAATCAATTTTATTTTATGATCAAATATGTTCTTGAATGAATGATCTGCTTACCATGGGCAAGAAGACGGAGGAGGATCAGTTGCTGCAGCTTTGGAGCTCGAGTCATGCATGCAGATACACAGTGGGAAGAAGCCTAATGGTGACATCAACAATTCGTGTTGTCCTTTTCATCCCCTTTTTAAGCACCAAAGCTCATGCCTACTTCTACCAACAAGGTTGTGTGTGCCACCACCCATTCACTAACTATTATCCTCAGAGTTCATTCAATTATTTCAACAGTCCACAAGAGTACGTATGACGTTGCCATTTCTATAAAGAAACACCATTCCACTACATGAAATCCGCAAAGATGATCGCTTGGTCTCTTCTACTTATGCAATCAATCAAGCTTATGCTGAAGTCTGCAGAACTTAAGATGTGATGTCTCAATTGACTTAATGCAGTCTCAATCTTCATCTATTTATCTGTTACCTGTGTATTGACTTGTGATCATCCTTGTTGGTCAAGTTTGGTCACCAACCATGACTTTCGATGATAAGAACCTTCCTTCCTCTTATCATTGGTTCAGTCTGAATGCTTTCTTTGACATGTGAAAACAAAGCAAAGGAAAGGGTGTGGCCGGAGAGAATTGTTTCCATAGTTGGGATAATAGCTACAGTACTACAGTGGCATCTCAGTCCAACTCTCCCTATCTTCCAACCCAACTAACCTTTCCTCCTCCCCCACCATACATACATACATACATACATACCCAAACACAGTCGAAGCTTCCAACCAGTTGAGCCAATATGATGACCTGTGGGCCTAAAACACCTACTTGGTTACTGGGTTTGCCAAGTTTCCTTCATTCACAGCATTGCTACTTTGTGAGTCACCATAGTGATACCATTAGAAAATATAATTTATTTTCATATATATATATATATATATATATCATAAAAAATAGCGTTTTTTACCTCTTAAAGTGAGTTGATGGATCAGAGGCCGTCAACACAGTTGATGATGATGGAAGTCTCCACGTAAATGGGCTTTCTTAAAGTGGGCTGTGGTTTTTGTTAGGTCGGTCAAACGAACTGCACCTATAAGGCCCGGCCTTAAACCCTAACCCTAGGCGATGGGCGAGAGGTAAGAGAGACAGAGGAGAGGAGAGGAGAGGCGCGGGCATGGCGGGCGGCAAGATCCAGAAGAAGCGCGACCAGCATCGGTGGGGCGGCGGCGTTCCCTTCGAGAAGTCGAAGGGGCAGCACATCCTGAAGAACCCCATGCTGGTGGAGACCATCGTCCACAAGTCCGGGATCAAGCCGACCGACGTCGTCCTCGAGATCGGACCCGGCACTGGGAACCTCACCAAGAAGCTCCTCGAGGTCGCCAAGTCCGTCGTCGCCATCGAGCTCGATCCGCGCATGGTTCTCGAGCTCAATCGCCGGTTCCAGGGTACTCCTCACTCCAGCCGCCTCAAGGTATCTCCTTTCCATTAATTCCGCCTTCTTTTGCGGAGTTGCTTCTCGAGGCATAATTTGTTTTTCTGATATCTTGAATTGTGTAGCTAATCGAAGGAGATGTTCTCAAGTGCGAGCTTCCCTACTTC
Source organism: Musa acuminata AAA Group (assembly GCF_036884655.1). Lineage (NCBI taxonomy): Eukaryota > Viridiplantae > Streptophyta > Magnoliopsida > Zingiberales > Musaceae > Musa > Musa acuminata. The sequence goes on along the minus strand of NC_088327.1, from coordinate 16,943,601 downwards.
GACATGTGCGTAGCCAACATCCCCTACCAGATCTCCTCCCCTCTAACTTTTAAGCTGTTGGCCCACCGTCCGGCCTTCAGGTGTGCTGTCATCATGTTCCAGCGCGAGTTCGCTATGAGATTGGTTGCAAATCCCGGCGATGCTCTCTACTGCCGTCTCTCGGTCAACACTCAACTCCTTGCCCGCGTCTCTCATCTCCTTAAAGTTGGCCGGAACAACTTTAGGCCGCCGCCAAAAGTCGACTCCTCTGTTGTGCGAATAGAGCCTAGGAGACCGCTCCCTCCGGTTAGCTTCAAGGAGTGGGATGGGCTGGTGCGCCTTTGTTTCAACCGGAAGAACAAGACTCTGGGATCCATCTTCCGACAAAAGAGCGTTCTCTCGTTGCTAGAAAGGAATTACAAGACATTGCAAGCCTTGCAAGCCACCCAGAAAGTACAGATGGAGGAGGATAAGGTGTCTTCGGAAGATGTCACAGTTTTGGCAGAGATGATTGAGGAGCTTAGCATGGGCGACGACGACGAGAAAGAGGTGGAGGAGGAGGAGGAGGAGGAGGAGATGGAAGAAGACATTGATCTGGTGGGGGAAGGAGGTGAGAGTTGCAGTTTCAAGGAGAAAGTGTTGAGAGTTCTGAAGCAGGGTGATTTTGCAGAGAAGAGGGCAGCCAAGCTTACACAGGTTGATTTCTTGTACCTGCTTTCGCTCCTCAACAAAGCAGGAATACACTTGTCCTGAACCATTATGGTTTGCATTCTTTCCTTCAATTGTTTTGGATATATATTTCATTCTATTTCAGGTTCTTAATCTGTCTTTTGCTTTATGAATACTAAGAGAAAACCTAAGATTATTAACCTGCCACCTGTGGTTTATGTATATATCAGTGATACGGCTTATATATCCACCCTTGCTGGTAAACAAGTCTGGAATTTTCATAATTGTATTTATAGCATATTCAAATTATCTTTTCTCTCTTCAAAAAAAGAAAGAAAAAAGAAAAAGAAGCTGTTTGTATAATAAAGAAGAAAGAGTTCTACTTGAGGTTCAAAGATTAAAATTTTCATCATAATTAGACCATGCAGCATATGACAAACCAAACATTGTGCTGTTGTCTTAGCTTGCAAGATCATAACTATACCTGGAAAAATGCTCAGACAAGAGTCGGATGCAAAGAATGATGAAGTGTTGCATCAAGGGTATGTGTTATTTTGTTAGGGTGAATGATTCGAATGACTCACATATCATATTGTCTTTCTTTATGAAAAAAAATTAAATAAATAAATAACCTACGGCCTAACAGAGGAGCAATCTTATGAACCAGATAGTAGTAGTAATGCACAACAAAACATTAGCTTAATTTCCAGTGTTAACATTGCTAAACATAATACAAATTGCAGGTCGCTAGATAGAGTCGAAGTAATAGTAACGACAAACAATTGACACAAATGATTAAAAAAAAAAAAGTTCAAGTAAATAAACTGAAAAAAATCATTACAGTAGTCAGCAAAATAAAACTATGTGAAATACACGGGAAGGTCTAAGTTTGGTGTTGCCATTGTTATTTTGTCAATATATAATACTTTCTGCGAAACTAATCATCGAGTGGTCGTGCCGGAGTGGTTATCGGGCATGACTAGAAATCATGTGGGCTTTGCCCGCGCAGGTTCGAATCCTGCCGACCACGTAGTTTGTTAAAAATTGTAATATTTGACATATTCCCCCGAAATCCTTCTTTTTTTTGGTGATGGAGAGAGAACATTGATGGAATCACATGATTTTTCTATTTGTATATATTATATGAAATAATAATATATATATATATATATATATATATATATATATTTTTTTTTTTTATCAAAGCCAAGTATCAAAGAAAGGGTAAAAAGGATATTTAATAAAAGAGATGGAGACAATCTACAAAAGTATGGTACCAGGTTTTCTACCTAAATCGACTTCTTTTAACAAATAAGGGACCCACTTGTGTCCCCCATCGAGGGGCACACGTGCCGCAACTACCCATGTCAGTCACTTCATCATGAAAAGCTACCGTCAAGTAATAATAATAATAATAATAATAATAATAATAATATTATTATTATTATTATTATTATTATGAAGTATGACAAACAGTTTTTAGATTTGGTCATCACAAATTTAAAACGAAGGTGTAGACGATTAAGACAAAAAAAAAGAAAAAAAGAATGATTGATATTATTTGTCAGTCTATACAAGTGCCTAGTAAAGGGGAAAGAAGGGTAGTAATTGACGATGGTCACAATTAATAAAATGATCATCTTAAAAAAATAATATGTGAGAAATTTTTAAACTTTAGACCGTCGGTAAAAATATAAAATTAAATCCTTTTAAAGAATTTTTCGGTAATAATAAGAACCTTTTTCTTAGTTGCAAACAACTAAGAAATTTTTTAAAGGGTTTTTGAAAACTCAGACATTTGGGAAATAACATAATTATATATTTTTTTTCGGTAAGAAGTGAATAGCTAATTGATTGATTTGCTATCAATAGCTAATCATAAATCCTAAACTCTCAATCACATTTATTAGCTAAACTAATGAAAACTTTAAGATTAATATCCCTATGAAAATTTCATATTTATTTGTTTTAATTTAAATAAAGAAATATATAAATAACATTCCAATGATAATTAATTGATTTTAATTTAGGGTTTAATTAATCATCTAATGTTAGTTGAATCATGGAAATAAGCCACATTGAAATATATGATTTTTTTTTTAATATTTTGCAGGGATATATGCTAAACTTAGAATTAGACGGATGAATAATGATCACTTTCACAATTTTCTTTTATCTTAAGTTTTAACCATTAACTTACTCGTATCAGTGCTAGAATAGGTTTTTAATTTCTTTAGGAAACAATTTAATTTTTGGTTGTAGTCATATTTAACAGCACCTCTCTCTCTCTCTCAAAAAAAAAAAAAAAAAAAAAAGAAAAAAGAAAGAAAAGAAGTGGAGGAGAGTAGGAAAAATGGTGCGTACAAATATCAACAGCATCACATGAGAACAAAGAAGAAGAAGAAGAAGAAGAAGAAGAATTCCACACGTCATCTCTGCAGCATAGGCAAAAGGAAGGGATACGGGCGGGTCGCTGAATCCCAGATCTCCTTCTTCCTCCCGACGTTTTTAATCCACCAACGATTCCTTCCTCCTAAAAGTGTGATTATTAGGTGTTGATTACTCGCAAAAGATTATTATTATTATTATTATTTTTTTGTTTTCTCCATATCCACAAAAGGAGAGGGATTAAAGTAATAGGAGCGGGAGAAAAAAACAAACACAAAAAAAAGGCGCAAGCGATTCCTTAAAGTTGCAGCAAAATCCATGCTCTATTTCCGAATCCACACTCCCTCTGCTCCAAAGATAAGATTTTGATGGTGCTTTCCCCCTTTGCCCCTCCCATCTCTCCAAATGTTTCCAAGATCGTCAGGTAGGGGCGAGAGAGAGAGAGAGAGAGAGAGAGAGCTGCCATGAGCTCTACCCTTTCGCCTAGGGTTTCTTGATCTTGCCCGATTGTTTGGTGGCATCGGTGTTTCCGTTTGATTCGGCTGGATCTTGACGATGGCGCTGTTTCGGAAGTTCTTTTACCGCAAGCCACCCGATGGGCTGCTGGAGATTTCCGAGAGAGTCTATGGTATGCTCCTGAGTCCTGACCTCTTGATCTCTTCAAACGCTTCTTTTTTGACAATGCTGCACAATCGAGTAGATCTTTCTGGACCTTCTGACAATAGTTTGTGTGATTTGTCCGTGACTTGTGACTTGCGATTCATGACTAAAGGTTGAATCTTTATCATACTTTGTAATTTGTCATTTCGTGTTTGATGTCGTGGTGTTGCAATGGAGCTCGCGGTTGCCAACTTGACGCTCGTCGTTGTTTCATGTGATACGAACTCTGCAGTTTTCAGTTCACTAATCGAGAAGTGCATCCATTTGCACTTAACGCATTACCTCGAAGGACTTGAATCTGTCCACTTATAGCAAATTCTTCATTTGGTGCTACGTTTTCTCTAAATTTTGATCAGAAAGTATCCCTAACCTGTGAAAGGAGATCAAATAACTGTGTTTGATGAAATAATTTTTAGTTGTATTGTAGAGCCTATAAACATCAATGTCTTGGTGAAATCGCCATGCAGCATCTATTTTGATGATGTACCCAAGTTTCCCTTGTTTAAGTCAGTTTCAGTTGCCAGTTTCAGCATCTAATTCTATATAAGAACCATCCCCTTTCTAAACAAAACCTTGGTGCATATGATACGGGCTTAAATGGAGTAGTTATGTCTGATAAATTTTGCTTGGGAGAAATCAGCTTCTATTAAATGGTTTTGCAGTGTTTGACTGCTGCTTCACGACTGATGTATCGGAACAAGATGAATATAAGGTCTACATTGGAGGCATTGTGGCACAGCTTCGGGACAATTTCCCTGATGCCTCCTTCATGGTGTTTAACTTCCGGGAGGGAGAGACTCAAAGCCAGATTTCCAGTATATTGTCAGAGCATGACATGACTGTGATGGATTATCCAAGGCAGTATGAAGGATGTCCGCTTCTCACGATGGAAATGATTCACCATTTCTTGAGGTCAAGCGAGAGTTGGCTCTCACTGGGTCAGCAGAATCTCTTGTTGATGCACTGTGAGCGAGGTGGCTGGCCGGTTCTAGCTTTTATGCTGGCAGCGCTTCTAGTTTACCGCAAGCAGTATGCAGGCGAACAGCGGACATTGGACATGATCTACAAGCAAGCCCCTCATGAGCTCCTGCACTTTTTGTCACCACTGAATCCACTGCCTTCCCAACTGAGATACTTGCATTATATATCAAGGAGAAATGTTGGTGCTCAATGGCCTCCACTTGATCGGGCCCTTACTCTGGACTGTATAATCCTTAGGTTTATCCCTGACTTTGATGGAACAGGTGGGTGCAGGCCAATATTTCGAATTTATGGACAGGATCCTTTTATTGCTTCTGATCGGACTCCAAAAGTTCTATTCTCAACACCAAAGAAGGGCAAACTTGTTCGGTTTTACAAGCAGGTAATATTCTATGTCCTCTTTGAAATTAGGTGTTTCTTAAAATGTCCAAAGATGTTTTATAAACTTTTGTCCTTTTCTGTTTGTATCTTTTCTTTTATGGTTTACACTAACTGTTACTATATTGTCATGGCCTTAGCTGGAATTACCTAAGGCGTGAGGTACCCTTGCGGCCAAGATGCGAACTTAGCTTGCGTTGCCTAAGTCGCGAGGCACCCTTATAGCAAAGACGCGAACTTAGCTTGCGTCGCCTAAGTCGCGTTTCACCCTTGCGATATTGCTCCGCAAAGATCAGCCCACTTGCAACCTCTCGCAGGTCCCGAAGGACCTGTAAAAGAGAAAGTTGATTAGTTCGAAAGAACGAGCGACGGACAAGTCCCGACATCTCGCGAAAAGGGGAAGCTTCACAAGCAATTCAGCGAGCACCTTGTGTGCACAAGAGAAAAGAGGGAGAGGGAGGAAAACAAGGACTTTAGAGGGTTGAACGAACAACTGCAAGTTTGCAAACAGTTTCTCATCGGGTGCCGGGCGCGACAACAAGTTCTCGTCAAGGTAACGTGCGAACTTGAGAAAGGTTGTTCAACGCCCGACACTATACCGAAGCCCCATCCAGCCCTGTGTCACCTGAGGGGTTCAAAGGGGCTGAGATGGCTGATGTTTTGGTGAGCGGAGGCGGGCTGCAGAAAACAGCCTGCGGCACACGAAAACGGAGTTGTTTTGGGCTGTTTTGGGGCTATTTTGCTCGATTCGGTGAGCGGTCGCTTTGTAGTGCTGCAACTTGTTCGAACTTATATTTTTACATGCAAAATGACTCAAAACCAAGGCAAAACAGACTGCCAAGTAGCTGTACATGTAGATGAGAGCGACGAACGGTTCGTTGAACGGAGTTGTTGCGGGTGCGCGACGATCGTTCGTGACATTCTCCCCCACTTAAACTGCCGACGCCCTCGTCGACGCTTGTTTGTAGTTGTTGATGATTGCTTCTTCATGTTGTTGGGCGTCTTCAGGCTCCCAACTGGCTTCAATTCGGGGAAGTTTTCGCCACTTCACGAAGTACTATGTTTGCTCAGCTCCATTGGGTAGCTTTATCTTGCAGTCCGTCAGAATAGTTTCAACTCGCTTCTCGTAGGAGGCTGTGATGGGAGGTAGCTGAGTTGGAACACTTCGGGAAGCATCTTGCGGATCCGAGTGGTAGGCTTTTAGGTTGCTGGCGTGAAGAACGTTGTGAATTTTGAACCACGCCGACAGCTGCAACTTGTAAGAGACGTTGCCTACCCTGCTGATAATTGGGAAGAGCCCTTCATACTTGCGCACCAATCCTTTATGGACTTTGTTCCTAAAGAATTGGAGTGATGCTGGTTGGAGCTTTACCAACACCAAATCGCCAACCTTGAACTCTTGCGGTCGCCTTCCCAAGTTTGCCCACTTCTTTATCCATTTTGCCGTCTTCTCCAAGTAAGCCCGTGCAATATCTGCATTTCGGTGCCACTCCTTTGCGAAGTGGTAGGCTGACGGACTACTCCCAGTATACCCAATTGCCATGGTGTGAGGAGTTGACGGTTGTTGTCCGGTAATGATCCCGAAGGGGCTCTTGTTGGATGCAGAGCTCCGCTGCAAGTTGTAGGAGAATTGGGCAATGTCCAACAGCTTCACCCAATCTCGTTGGTTGGCACTCACGTAGTGCCGACGATATTGCTCCAGGAGCGAGTTTATCCTCTCAGTTTGGCCATCCGTCTGGGGGTGGAGACTTATGGAGAAGTATAACTTGGATCCCAACAGTTTGAATAACTCGGTCCAGAATCGTCCCAGGAACCGAGCATCCCGATTCCTGATGATATTGTGCGGGACTCCCCAATACTTTACCACATCCTTCATCATCAGCTTAGCCGCCTCCTCTGCTGAACAGTGTAGGGGAGCAGCAATGAAAGTTACATACTTTGAAAATCGATCGACTACCACGAGTATCGATCCGAGTCTCCCTACTAGTGGCAAGCTCGATATGAAGTCTAAGGAAATGCTCTCCCACGACCTTTCTGGTACGGGCAACGACTCTAAAAGTCCCACTGGCTTTCGTTGCTCCGCCTTGTCTTGTTGGCAAGTGAGGCATGTTCGAACATATTCCTCCACATCAGTCCCCATCTTCGGCTAGTAGAAGGCTCTCTCCACGAGAGCCAACGTTCGATGAATACCTAGGTGTCCAGCCCAAAGGGAATCGTGACACTCTCTTAAGAGTTCACGCCTCAAATTGTCCACTCGAGGAACATAAACCCGATTCCCTTTTGTGTACATGAGTCCCTCCTGGACCCAAAATCGTCGTGCCTTGCCTTCTTTGATGAGCTGCATCAGGAGAACTGCCTGGGGGTCACCATACAGTCCATCCCTGATCCTGGAAAGGAAGTTGGAGTGCAATTGACTTGCTTGACCTCCGCCCTCCAATTGTACGGCATTCACGTGCTCCACTTTCCGACTCAATGCATCGGCCACGACATTTGCCTTCCCAGGCTTATACTCCATTGCCATATCAAATTCAGCCAAGAAGTCCTGCCACCGTGCTTGATTTGGGGAAAGTTTCTTCTGTGTTTGGAAATAGCTCAGAGCGATGTTGTCTGTCCTCAGCACAAATCACGATCCGAGAAGGTAGTGTCGCCAAACTCGTAGACAGTGGATCACCGCTGTCATCTCCGTCTCGTGCACTGGATACCGCCGCTCGGTCTCGTTGAGCTTGCTGCTTTCGTAGGCCACCGGATGACCTTCCTGCATGAGTACTCCCCCAATAGCGAAGTCCGAAGCATTTGTTTGGACTTCAAAAGGCTCCCCATAGTCTGGCAATTTGAGCACTGGTTCTTTCATAACAGCAGCCTTCAGATCTTGGAATGCTATTTCACATTTGTCCGACCACTTCCAAGGCTGCTCCTTCAGTAACTCCGTCAGTGGAGTTGCACGCTTCGAGTACTCCGCTATGAAGCGTCGATAGTAGTTGATGAAACCAAGGAAGGATCTCAACTCTGGCACATTCTTTGGAGTTCGCCATTTCGCAACCGCTTGCACTTTTGATTTGTCCATGCGAATGGAACTATTACCGATTCGATGCCCCAAGAATAAGATCTCCGTTTGGGCGAAGTAGCATTTCTCCCTTTTTACGAACAAAGTGTTCTCCCTGAGAACCTTGAAAATTGTCCGAAGGTGCCGAACATGCTCCTCGAGCGTTTGGCTGTATACGACGATATCGTCTAAGTAGACAACCACGAACTTGTCCAAATACTCCTTGAATAGTTGGTTCATGAGAGTGCAGAACGTGGCCGGAGCGTTGGTTAAGCCGAAAGGCATCACCAAGAACTCAAACGCTCCATACCTGGTCACACAGGTAGTCTTCGCTTCGTCGCCTTCAGCAATGCGCACCTGCCAATACCCCGACCGAAGGTCGAGTTTCGAGAAATACTTGGCTTTGCCCAACTGGTCGAACAAGTCTGCGATAAGCGGGATGGGATACTTGTTCTTCATTGTCACTTTGTTAAGGGCTCAGTAATCGACGCATAGTCGGAGGCTCCCATCTTGTTTCTTCTGGAAGAGAACTGGAGCTCCGAAAGGTGCTTTAGAGCTACGGATGAGACCACCGCTTAGCAGTTCACCTAACTGCTTTCTGAGTTCTGCCAACTCTGGCGGGGACATGCGGTAGGGTGGTCTCGCTAGAGGTTTCACTCCTGAATCCAGCTCGATGCTGTGATCCACGCCTCTGCGTGGTGGAAGAGTCTTCGGCAACTTGGGTGGCATAATGTCATTGAACTCTTTCAGGATGTTCGCCACCACAGCAGGTTCTTGAATGACCTTCTCGTCGAGTGGCTCTAGCTTCATAGCAGCCACGAATGTTAATTCACCTTTTCGCACCCCTTTCTTGAGTTGTAATGCCGATATGTGTTGGGGCTCCTTGGTTCCTCTCTGAGAGACAGGAACCACGCAGGGGTCGTCACCTCCCATTATACACAGGGAGTTCAAGAACGACATTCGCACCAACTTCGCCGCGTGCATGAACTCCATTCCAAGAATCACTTGGAAGTCGTCCACTGGCACTGCTATCATGTTGGTGTTCTCGCTCCATGTCCCGATTTTGATGGGAACTCCCTTCGCCAACCCGGAGATTTGCCTGGCCTCCGAGTTCACCGCCTTCATTCGGCTTGGGCTCTTCTCCAAGATCAACCCAAGTCGCTTTGCTTCTCGATCGGCTATGTAGTTGTGGGTAGCACCCGTGTCCACCATTGCACTGGTCGTTTGGCCATTTAGTTTGATGTCCACATACATCAGCTCACTACTTCCTGCTTTTTGTAGCTTTGTCTTCATGTTCTCCCCCACTTGACCCCGTATGGTGTTCAACAAACACATTGCTCCCATCCGGGGTCCTTACGACTCCTCGTCGTCGCTGCTGGATTCAGAACTGCTCAAACTAAGAACAACAGCTTTGCCCTTGTCCGATCGGGGGGGGGGGGGGGGGGGGGGGTGGATGGAAGTCGTCAAAGCATTGAGTGCCTGTTTTTGTGGGCATTCCCTCACCATGTGCGATCCTCCGCACAAGAAGCATCCTTCAGGTTTTGAGGCCTTGCCTTTCGGGTTTGGCCCTGTGTGGGAACTCTTCTTCTTTTGTTTGCCCCCGAGCTCCTTCCCTCGAGAATGTTTTGGAGGGCGATTGCCTGAAGATTGTTTCCTTCTCCCTGGGTCTTCGGAGGAAACAAAGTCGGTGAGCCTTTCTGCAGCAGCAATTGCCCCGATCACATCGGTGACATTCATTCGATTTAGTTCCTGTTGAGCCCATGGCTTCAAACCATCGAGGAAGCTGAACAACTTGTCCTTCTCGGACATGTCCTGTATGTCCAGCATTAGTGCAGAAAATTGTTTCACATAGTCTCGAATGGTGGTACTCTGGCGGAGTTGTCTCAACTTCCTTCTTGCGACGAACTCTGTGTTCTCGGGTAGGAACTGAGTTCTCAACTCTCGCTTCAAGTTCTCTCATGTGTCAACCCGACATCGACCTTATTGGATCTCCTCCCAACGGGTTCGCCACCAAAGTTTCACATCTTCGTTCAGATACATTGTTGCTATAGAAACTTTGGTATCTTCAGAATCTCTCGTAGCTCAAAAGTATTGTTCCATGTCGAACAGAAAGTTCTCGAGTTCTTTGGCATCTCTGGCCCCTCCATATCCATGAGGCTCGAGTGCCCTCAAATTTTGTGGTGGTGCAACGCGGGTGTTGCTTCCTCCCGCATTTAGTGCTCTTGTGAGCATGGCCACCCTTGAAGTGAGTTCCGCCACAACTTCCTGCAGGTGTTGCACGGAGTCTTTGGTGTCATCTGACAGTCGGTCGACTAGGGCCTCGACCTTGTCGATCCTGGACTCCGCTTCCTCTTGCGAGCTCTCTACCCCAACAAGCCTTTGTTGGCCATGGTAAAGTTCCTCCACGCTCGCTTTAAGAACATCTAGGTGGGTTTCCGCTGTTGTGAATCTCTCCTTGTGACTCTTTTTCCTAGTTGGCGCTCTAGATTGCGCCTCCTCCGCTTGCGGAGAGTAGCCAACTTCTCGCTCATCATGTTCGCTGCCGCGCTCCTCTTGAGCGGCTTCAATAGCCTGAGAGCGAGTGTGCACATGCAGCCCACCTGCGGCTGCTTGGGGCAAGGGTCCGGCTTGCCCCATCTTGCTTGATTTGCCATGATGCTTTGCCATGGCGAAGTTGCGAAGTTCCTTCGCTGCTCGCTCGAAGTGCTTGCCCGCTTTGATACCACAATGTCACGGCCTTAGCTGGAATTGCCTAAGGCATGAGGCACCCTTGCGGCCAAGACGCGAACTTAGCTTGCGTTGCCTAAGTCGCGAGGCACCCTTACAGCAAAGTCGCGAACTTAGCTTGCGTCGCCTAAGTCGCGCTTCGCCCTTGCGATATTGCTCCGCAAAGATCAGCCCACTTGCAACCTCTTGCAGGTCCCAAAGGACCTGTAAAAGAGAAAGTTGATTAGTTCGAAAGAACGAGCGACGAACAAGTCCTGACGTCTCGCGAAAAGGGGAAGCTTTACAAGCAATTCAGCGAGCACCTTGTGTGCACAAGAGAAAAGAGGAAGAGGGGGGAAAACAAGGACTTTAGAGGGTTGAACGAACAACTGCAAGTCCACAAACAGCTGCTCACCGGGTGCCGGGCGCGACAACAAGTTCCCGTCAAGGTAATGTGCGAACTTGCGAAAGGTTGTTCAACGCCCGACACTATACTGAAGCCCCATCCAGCCCTGTGCCACCCGGGGGGTTCAAAGGGGCTGAGATGGCTGACGTTTTGGTGAGCGGAGGCGGGCTGCAGAAAACAGCCCGTGGCACACGAAAACAGAGCTGTTTTGGGGCAGTTTTGCTCGGTTCGGTGAGCGGTCGCTTTGTAGTGCTGCAACTTATTCGAACTTACATTTTTACAAGCAAAATGACTCAAATCCATGGCAAAACAGGCTGCCAAGTAGCTGTACATGTAGATGAGAGCGACGAACGGTTCGTTGAATGGAGTTGTTGCGGGTGCGCGACGATCGTTCGTGACAATATGACATGCTTAAATTAATTTCAATGACAGTGAAGATGATGGGCATGCTGTGACTTGTAACCAATTATTACCATTAAAACAAGAAGTTGAGATTCTAATGAATGCAGACCTTGCTTTTTTATTGAACGGTATAATTTAAAGGAGTTTAATGTGTGTAAAACTTGTCTTCAAATGCCATTTCCCAGCTTCTACAAGATCCTGTTTCAATATTTTGATCATTTCTGTTGACAAATACAGGAAGATTGTGAACTTGTTAAAATCGATATTCATTGCCATATTCAAGGAGATGTTGTACTTGAGTGCATCAGCTTGGATGAGGATCTAGAACGTGAAGTGATGATGTTCAGGGTGATGTTCAATACAGCCTTCATTAGGTCTAACATTTTGATGTTAGATCGTGATGCAATTGATATCTTGTGGGATTCCAAAGATAGGTTTCTAAAGGATTTCAGAGTTGAGGTCTGTTCTCTTTCTATTCTTCAATGAATTAGTCCTCCAAATTTGTACTGATACTCTTTTTTCTGTGGGAAGGTAATTCTTTCAGAGATGGATGCAGCTAATTCACTAACATTGTTAGAATTTACAAGTGGTGAGGAAAAAGAGGGACTTCCAGTTGAAGCATTTGCCAAAGTACAAGAAATGTTCAACAATTTGGATTGGCTAGAAACAAAAGCGGATGCTGCGACGAAGGTTCTTCAGCAGATAACTTCATCAAAGAATTTGCAAGAGAAGTTGGATGCAGTTTCTCCACAGAAATTAGAAGCTGATGTTATGCTAACAAAGTCAAGTACTGATGTCCTTCATGAGAAAGTCCAATCTGGTGAAACCAATGATAGAAACAAGAAACCATTACCCTCTTCTCCTAAGAATCTGCCTTTTCCACTTAATAGAAGTTCTGATTCAGTTACAAAGAACCAAAATACTGAACTTCATGGTCTGCAGATCTCATCACATCAACCTTCCCAGATTAAAATAATATCCCAACGAATCCCAGCATCTCGATCGACTCCTGTGTTTTCTTCTAATTCTGTGTCAGGTTCCCATGTAACTGTTTCAAGATATCATAGTGCACCTTCAGCTCTTGGAATTATGGCTCTGCTGCATGACCATGCTGAACCTGATAGCTCTGAAGTTACTCACTCAACAAAGTTAGCTTCATCCCTTTCAACCAGTTCAGCTTTTGGATCCAATATTTCTTTGGAAACAGCACATGGCCTGTCATCATCAGGATCGCAATTGACATCTTCAGCTAGCTACGGAAAAAAAACTTCGCCAGTTCCTGCTGGTATATGTCCTCCTCCTCCTCTTCCACCACCACCACCATTGCCACCATCACCACCACCATCATTGCCGCCGCCACCACCACCACCACCACGGTTGCCGCCAACACCATCACTGCCACCGCCACCTCCTCCTCGTCCTGCTGCTACAACTGATGCAGAAACAACTCTCAAACCACCAGCACCACTGGAACCTCAATCTAGGACAATTGGAAGCTCAATTCCAGAAGTCCCTTCATCACCTGCTTGGAAGTTTTCAACTTCAGCATCACATACTTTCATCCCTTCCCTACCTTCTCATTGTGGAATTCCTTCACAGTCTAATGATAAATCAATTTCAATTCCTCCTCCACCTCCTCCTCCCTTTAAAGGAACATCACTGGCCCCTACCTCTGCTAACTTGGAAAAACCTGCTTCTGCTACAGATGCATGTCAGGCACTCTCAAGTAGCATAACAAGCAAGTCAGTACCTAGTCCCCCTCCACCACCCTCGATGCCCTCCCTCAGTCCTCATACTAACCTTCTGCCCTTGAGAAAAACAGATGATACAGCTGTTATTCCTCCCCCTCCACCTCCTCCATGCCCTTATCCTGGTACTGGTCCTGTATCTGCAACTCGAGCGCCACCTCCACCTCCACCACCTCAGATTTCATCAAAACATTCTGGTGATATTACTACCAAATCATCATCTGCGCCGCCTGTACCACCTCCTCCACTACCTCCAAGTTCCATGAAGAACGTTACTGCTCTTAACTCTTCTGGAGGCAGGGGAACTGCCTCTGAGGTTATACCTCCGCCGCCCCCGAATGGCATGAGCTCTCTATCAGGTGGGAGAGGACGCGGTTTGGCACGGATGACAAATTCTAGGAATATGCAGCTTAATCAATTATCATCCAAAAAGGCTAATTTAAAGCCATTGCATTGGATTAAAGTAACAAGAGCAGTGCAAGGAAGCCTATGGGCTGAGTCGCAAAATCTTGATGAATTCTCGAAGTAATTAGCAATCTATTCTCATCGAGTGTGAAAGTTTTACTAATTTTTTTGGCTTTTCTTTAACTCGTTGCAATTCTTTTTGTTCTAGGGCTCCTGAGTTTGACATGTCTGAACTAGAGAGTCTCTTTTCAGCAGTAGTTCCAAACTCTGACCATCGAGGTTCAGGTTCCAAGTCAAGTGGGCGTTCCATGGGTCCAAAATCTGAGAAAGTTCACCTGGTAAACACCTGCTACTTGTAAGTTTAGGCATACAAATGTGTGGATTTTACTGATATGGAACCCCATTTGTATCACAGTTTATCTAGTAGCTTCAATTTTCTTGCTAATCCAATGCATTGTTCACGAGAGCTCCTATAAAGAATTGTTTTGCCATATTTCCAATTGTTCTCTAATCTACCTTGGCTCCAGTAGAAGGCTGCTGCTTGGTATTGCATTCTTTGATGCTACCATGAAGACAAGTGGCATCCTGTATATATGGTTATGTGATAATAAATTCAATTCATCAAGTTCTTATTGAAATTCTACTTGTAATTTAGGCAAGGAACTTGATACATCTTTTTTAAGTTAATGTTTTGTCCAAAACAAAAGCTAAATTGTTTGGAACAACCGTTGGTTATTGCTCACAGTTTTAATGACATTCCTTGACAGCATTGCGCTGGCAATTTGCATACCTGCACTGTGCTAAAATACCTTTGTGCAGATATCATGCTGCTAAACCTGTATGATTTTAGCAGAGGTTGGTGCTGTCAGCACATGCAATCTTCAATCCTAGTTACTTTTCAGTAAATTATGTGTGGAAAATGTGATTATAACAAGAGAATAACACTAGATATTGAAAATACATCATTTAAAGTGCATTATTTTATGTTTTTTAAGTAACTAACTGTGGCATTCTTGCAAAGATTAAATATGAGGGCATATGAGCGCTTTTAATGCAATATATTACAGACTTAAACGTGGTCTATGATTTATTCAGATTACTTGTGCTTGCAGATTGATCTTAGACGAGCTAATAATTGCGAAATCATGCTTACAAAGGTTAAGATGCCACTAAATGATCTAATGGTAAGTAGGTGTCAGCAATTGAATTCATCGCAGCTGTTACTTTAAAGTTTGGAGCTTACCTTTTTCATCAAGTCTTACTTTTGAGATATCTTTGTCCTATGTGAAGTGCAGATTTCCATCTTATTTACTTCTGTCAACTATTTAGTCACTTAACCATGTGAGACAAGTTGACGCTCGTAAAGCTGCTTTTTTTAAAAATGAGACCAGATTGTGACTTGGTATTTTGTATTATTGAATTTCGATGGCTTGAGTATTGAGACAGTAATATCTGAAGGCATGAATGTTCCATTACTATTATTCATTAGTTTGATCCTGGATTGTGACACTAAGTGATCATCCTTCTGGTTGTTCTCTGGTTTTGTTTCACAGAGTTCAGTACTTGCCCTAGATGATTCCATGCTAGATGTTGATCAGATTGATAACCTCATAAAGTTTTGCCCAACAAAGGAGGAAATGGAACTACTCAAGGTAATTATCTGTTGTGAAGCACCTCAGTTCTTCAATATGGATCATTTTGGCATTTACTGGTTTTGCTTGATTTTTTTCTTAAGTGATGATACATTTTGCCATTTCTTTGCTTCTTATGTTTCAGATGTTACCTGTTTTTGTTTTTATAATTTTCAGGGATACAATGGAGATAAAGAAAACTTAGGGAAATGTGAGCAGGTAAATAAGTTCAATTTGTTGCTGCTGCAGTTTATTTCAGTGGACATTGAAATCATGTTGACACAGATTTTCCATATAAATTAGTAGTTTAATTGCGACAAACATCAAAAGTTTTGTTTGTCTTCGACAAATTTCTCCTAAGTCAAGTTTTCTGTTATGTAAACATTCAGAAGTTTGAATTTGAAGCCTTATTGATTCTTGACTTGCATGTAATTGTTGAAGGTAGGAGTTGCATTGTCATGTACATCTGAAACAGTTTCTGATGTACAATTTTTTTGCTTGTTTCTCTTTCCCCTGAATTAACCAGTATTTCTTGGAGCTAATGAAAGTTCCGCGAGTGGAATCCAAGCTAAGAGTTTTCTCTTTCAAAATCCAGTTCCGATCCCAGGTTTGATCATCTCTTGTTTTTTTCTTTGTTTGAAACTGAGGATGTTAATTGGAATTATTTTCTTTGTATTTCCTCTTATAGGTTGCTGACCTCAAGGGTAACCTGAACATTGTCAATTCGACTGCACAAGAGGCAAGTCCCTTTTTCGCTAATTTTCAATTGACAGATTAACTGTCTAGGAACTACACTAGTTGGTCCTGAGATTTTATTGCTTACCATTTATCACTTCTATTCTCAGATCAGAAGTTCGGTTAAATTGAAAAGAATCATGCAGACGATTCTTTCTTTGGGAAATGCATTAAACCAAGGAACTGCCAGGGGTGAGTCAAAATTACAAACAACGGTTATTTAGAATCATCTTTAATTTTATTATACAAGTAATTATCTCAAATATGGAACACACATTAATGGCAAATGTTTGGAGACACATCGTAACACCCTCGATTTAGTCTCACATCAGAAATGTGTTAAGACTTAGATTAGCCGGTCTGAAGTTGTACTATTGTTAAATTGGACTTCAGCATTTTGGGCCAGAGGTTTAGGCTCAACAAAGTCAATAGGTTATCCCATCAGGTTGGATCGTGTGACACAGATGATGCATCAATTTATGCCCATCACATGGAGCAACCTTGACCTTGCATGGTGCTGATGTTGACCTTTTGTCTCTTGTAGGATACTGTACCTATGAAAATTCTAATTTAAACTTTCAAAATATCAAGAACTACAGATTTCTCTCTGATTCACCTGGATCCCTACACCACTTAATATGTGGGATGGACTTAAATCATTAAAAGGTGATGAAGCCTGCTCATGCATAAGTGTTTATCTTGTTTGGTAAGTACATAAATTATCACATATTTCTTTCTCATTTTTCTCCCAAGATTAGGTACCAGGAAACTTTGTTAGCTAAAAAATTGTATATTCATTTTTGTCATCTCTTGAGTGGTGATTTTCCAATCACATTGAAACTACATAGTCTGAGCCTCATTAAGGAACATGAACTTCATATGAAATCAATTGGTCAGTTTTATCACTTGGATGAAGGGCCATGATATAAGGAAGCAGTGATTTAAAAAGCGCTAGGCACCAAGGTCCAAAAACGCCCGAGGCGCTAGGCGCTCGCCCAGGCACTCGCCTGAGCAAAGCGAGGCGCTAAAATATAAAAATATATAATATAATTAATAAATATAATAATTTAAAATTTTAAATAAAAATATGCTATTTTAAATAAAAATTCTAGTCGCGAGCAGAGGGAAGGCTCGCGGGAGGCGTGAACAGTTGGGAGGGCTCGCGGGAGGCGCGAGCAGGGAGGCGCGAGCAGGGAGTCGCGAGCAGAGGGAAGGCTCGCGGGAGGCGCGAGCAGCGGGAGGGCTCGCGGGAGTCGCGAGCAGTTGGAGGTCTCGCGGGAGGCGCGAGCAGTGGGAGTCGTGAGCAGAGGGAAGGCTCGCGGGAGGGCTCGCGGGAGGCGCGAGCAGCGGGAGGGCTCGCGGGAGTCGCGAGCAGTGGGAGGGCTCGCGGGAGGCGCGAGCAGGAGCGACGAGCAGCGAGATCGGGAGCGGTAGCGGCAGCGGGTTAGGGTTGGGTAAGGGTTATATCGGTTTAGTTGTTTCGATTGAACCAACTAACAACCGAACCAGTACCGAACCATACCTAAAATCCTGGTTCGGTCACTTGGTTTACCTAGGCGCTCGCCCGAAGCGCCCAGCGCCTGGGCTCGGGCGAGCGCCCAGGCGGCACCTGTTTGAAGCGCGCCGCCTGGGACATTAGCGAGGCGCTCGGGCCTCACCTCGCCTCGCCCGAGCGCCTCTTTCAATCACTGTAAGGAAGCATTCATTACCTGTTTGGAGTTTCGACTATAAGTAAATTTTTGAAGGAGAAATATTTATAATTATATAACAAGATGAGACAAATTAGAATTATGTCCATGGAATCTATTTGAGTTGCTTTGGTATGTTGTTCTTTGTGGTTAAGCTACAATTTCATCTGACAATTGTATGCCAATATTGTGACTAATGAGGCACAAAATGCTGACCACTTGGGTTCATCTAAATTACTGATAGCACTAGAATTTAATCTTCTCTAAGGCCAAACCCAGATTGCAGATAAGATGTAGATTGTAGACATCATTTTTCATGGTTGGTGTTGACACTTAATGTCGTCTTCATATACTATTAAATTTTGTAAAACAATCTCAGAAATAGTCACACCACGAGATCATGGGACTGGGGAAAGCAACACTTTTCTGGAATCTGTTAATCAATCATCAATGTTCATTCACAACCTTACTTTAGCTAAAATTTTTCTATCGGTCATCTGTGCAACTGGTTTTGCCAATTATCTTCCATAGTTTTGTATGATTTTTAAATTATTCTTTTTCGAAAAAGGAAATATTATAATGATTCTGGAATTAAGCATACAGACTCTTAAGAGGTGAATTAGCTCTCCAGAAAACATCATAGTTATAAACTCTAGCAAAATTAGCCCGGAGATGAGCTTTATTGTTGAGGTTCCTAGGCATGTGTAACCATTTAGTGAGCTTAACAATGTTGGCTCAATACAAAATGTCTAGGCAAACATTCCTCAAGCACCATGGTGAAATGCAGCCTTCTGAAAGTATGTTAAACATTGTGAGTGAGTCAGATTTGATCCGAATATTTATCAGATTGCCGTGTTGAAGCTTCAGCAATGCGTGTCTTAGAGCCAAACATTCAGCTTGCAGAGGGTCACTTGGATTTATAAGTTGAGCAGTCTTTGCAAATGATTTGTCAACTAGTCTCTGTTAATATGGAAGCCAGCACCTTCTTTGACATTGCTATAAGAGAAAGATCCATCACCATATGGAATGAGCGATGTATCAGGAGAGTTAAAAAGAGGGGGCTGATTAGGGTGGTTAAAATCCCATATGACTCTCATTGGTCAAGGCTAAGGCCTTAAACCAGATAGAGCTATGCATGATCTGGTGGTTGCGGTGGAGGCACTCATGCCTGTTCTTCCAATTTTGAATTTAGATGATACACAGTACTTAGATCATGGTTTCACTGCAAGAAATAAAAAAAAATTCCCTTTCATTAATCTCAATTCTGAGGGTGTCTTTAGATTTCTTGTTACTTATTTTTTTTGTAATGCTTGACAAAATACTTAATTAGATACCATCTGATGCTTTTTAATTGTGAGCTAATCCATCTCTACCAAAAAAAAAATTTCATGTTTCCTCTTAAATTATTTAATTTCTTGCATTCGTGGTATAAATGCCATGTTTTCTGTATATGCTACCCCTATATTTTCAGGTTCTGCTGTTGGATTCAGGTTGGATAGCCTTCTGAAACTTTCTGATACACGTGCACGTAACAATAAGATGACTCTCATGCATTACTTATGCAAGGTAGATTATTATCGTAACTGAGGTTTTTTTGGGCAAATTGCATATATAGCCTTGACTCTAGGTTCACTGATTATATGTCTGATGATTTAAGATTATTATAAAAAATTTAAATATTTTATTTGAGAAATTCAGTTATTTAATAAAAGTTTGTCTTTGTATATCAAACCAGTTTAAAGATATGTGCTTTGGTCCTAAAATATTGCAGTAAAATCAGAATCTAAACTTGTATTTTAAAAATATTGGGTGAGTTGAGTTGGATGCTTACTATTGGTGAGACATTATTAATTTTTTTTTTGGAAAGCATAACATTCAGATTCTAGTTTAATAAAATATACTGAAAAGTATCTTGAAAATTTACCTTCCTGTACTGTTTTCTGGTTGTCTTTTGCTCTAATTCCCCTTACCACAATGAAACAGAATATTTAGCTTCTTTATGGGATCTTGCATAATAGAATTGACATATCATTTTCATACAGATGAACGAGTTTCTACCTGCTTTGTTTTTTGTTTATCTTGTTGGTGTTGCTAAAACTTAAACTTATCCCAAATGGATTCTGTTATCATAGTTACCTTCCAATCTTTTATTTTTCTTCCTTGTCAACCTGCAGGTTATTGCAGACAAACTTCCTGAGCTTCTTGATTTTCCTAAAGATCTTGTTAGCTTGGACGTTGCAGCTAAGGTACATTTGGTTGGTCGTTGATATTTTATGTTCCTTGACTTCAAAATCTTAGTGAAACAATTTTTTGTTACAGATACAATTGAAAACTTTGGCAGAAGAAATGCAAGCAATAAGCAAAGGCCTTGAGAAGGTTGAACAGGAATTAACAGCATCTGAAAATGATGGCCCTGTCTCACAAACTTTCTGTAAGGTATTGCTTATGATTATATAGCTCCTTCAGTTCATTTGCTAATCTCCCTCTAATTACCTTTCGTTAGCTTCAATTGCTCCTTAAGTTCTTGTCTCTGTTTAGATACCATCTGTTACAATTTCTGATACCTGATCATGCAAGATATATTGGCTCAAACATATTGGATTTATGAGCAATAACTTTTATACAAAAATATGTAAATGTTTTACTAGGTTAAACCTGAATATAAGCTGAAGACCTGGGTTAGTATCATCTCATGAATGTAACAACAAAAAAGGTCAGTTGTCAACTATTAAAGTGAGTATGTCAACAATTAGAGTTTCCTTTTTCCTTTTAACAACAAAAAGGTCAGTTGGCAATTGTTTCATACATGTGCTTGTTTCCCTTTTTTGTGGTTTCTCTGATAACTTATGTTATATTGTTTGCTTGCATATGGATGTCTTGAGATATTTTACTTAGAAATTTAGTTAGTATTTTTTATCTTAGCATTCATTTTGTCTGCACAAAGACTAAATTTTATTGAGGATCTTACATCTAAACAGATTTATATTGTGTATTTTACATGACTACCTCTTAGTCATCTTTTGCAAGCAAAAGATGGAAAGAATTGGATCTACCTTATGACAAATGAATTCAAGCAAATTACTTGATGATGCATGACTTTTTTGTTTATGGCTGACATTCATTTGTCAGTGGCCAGAAAACTGCATATAATTGTCAGTAAATCACAATGGCAATTTTCAAGTACAACACTATTTCTATCGGCAATTGAAAATCTAGTTAGTTCGCCACATAAGATGTAGAACAATGATGCTGAAATATCTGTAAATTGAGTTCCCTTTGACAAATGCTAATTGTTCACAGTGGCAAATTCAGGTTTCTGACCAAGGAAGTACCATCATGTAAAAAAATTGAGGCCTAACTGGATTCCTTACAAGGTCCAATGTCAATTACTCAAAAAACAAAAATATCTTTATCAAACTCATAATTCATGGAATGTTGTTGTCTTGTTGATGAGTATCTTTGTCAGCCAGTAGCCTGAAGTAGTTATGCTCAGTTTTTCTGGATGCTACTGAATTTATCAGTAGGAATTTTGATGCAATATATAACTTACACAAATATTGTTTGTATTTTCCTTCTTGATCCATATCTTACACTGTTTTTGTCAGACCTTGAAGGAGTTTCTTGTTGTTTCTGAAGCTGAAGTTAGGGCCCTAACTTCACTTTATTCCAATGTGGTATGCTTTGATGTTACTGCTGCTGATAACTTTTCAGTCTTAAAGCACTTGTTATACCTATCCTGATTCTGACAAAATTTTGAACTCGACCTACAGGGTAGAAATGCTGATGCATTAACCCTTTATTTTGGAGAAGATCCTGCCAGGTGTCCATTTGAACAAGGTACATGTCATTCCAACCAAGAAATTACTGCTTGAAAATTCAACAAATGATCAACTGCTTGCTTCAGACTCTTTCCTGCATAGATGATCCCCGAGTTCTTTCATGTTATTTCATACAAGCGTTTATAGATGCCCATGCTTGTGAGATGGCATAATTTTGCATTCCTTGCCACATCAAAATGTTTGCTTGCTCGCGTGCAGCATATTAGCTGTATTATTATTGGTTGACTACTTTTATATA
Organism: Musa acuminata AAA Group; assembly: GCF_036884655.1. Lineage (NCBI taxonomy): Eukaryota > Viridiplantae > Streptophyta > Magnoliopsida > Zingiberales > Musaceae > Musa > Musa acuminata. The sequence continues at coordinate 16,921,705 of NC_088327.1, read as the reverse complement.
TCGAACTCAGCTAGAGAGCTTTGGGGTACATATCCTTATAAAATACCTGTGATTTTTATTCTTCATTTTGCAGTCGTCTCAACACTTCTCAACTTTGTTAAGATGTTTGCACGTGCCCATGAAGAGAACTGCAAACAGCTAGAGTTGGAGAAGAAAAAGGCACGTAAAGAAGCGGAACAAGAAAAAGTGAAGAACAGTCATACAAAGAAAGAGCCACAGAGTATACCACCATAACTGATGTCACCAACGCCTCTGACCATTAGATTATGCAAGAATTCTTCTCTATCATATGCATGGAACCAATGGTAGCAGATAGAGAAGATCCTAACGGGACATATACTATTATAGAGTAAAGCAAAGGGAAACACCTTAGTCGATATTGATAACTCCAGAACAAGAAGCTTTCAAGAAGGTCCTTGTTATTGATACGGTAAGCGTTTTACCACCTTTTAGCATCATTATCTGTGTTGATCTCGTCCGAACTACGATACATTAAGCTCTTCTCTTATCTTCTTGTGCAGCTTGCCATAAGGAGAGAGGAGCTTGGAAACACAACTGGGGGGGGGCTTTGTACAGATGACTAACCCAAACCCATCTACCTGTATGAATACTCTGTAGAGGTTTTTGTTTTTGTTTGTTACAGTCTGATTACGTGATGTTCACTTATCAAGATGTATATTCTTTCTTGTTTTTTTTCATAGATGATGATGATATAAAAGGAGAAATTTTGGTTGATGTAGTTTGATTAATTCATGTTGCTTGCATTTTATATAAATAGATAGGTAGTAAATTAGAACTTTCAACTGACTCTTCGACTCTCTCAATTAACGGCTGTTTGTGCATCAGCCGTCATGCTCTGTTTCAGGGAAGCACAAAAACTAACGGCGCTCACTCTGGCTTTGACAGAGATGCAAAAGTATAATCGAACCGTTCAATGCCGTCCAGATACTGACGTGGATATCATCTTGACCGCTCGTGTTCGAATTCTACCCCCCTCCCCGCACTCTCTCTGACGCCTCGTTAACTGTTGCGTGGCATCGCGTGCTGTTTGAACGACAACCGCCGTGTAACTAACCAAGAAGATTCCAACAGAAAGGAATTAAGGGCGGAAGTGACGTTGTAGATCGAGATCGAGATCGAGATCGGGAGATGGCCGACGAAGTCCCAAGAAGAGCGACGTCGGACGGGCTTCGCTCGCAGCTCGTCAAGCTCACCTCCCAACTCTTGACGAGCGTCGACGACTATCTCCGTTTAGGCGCGCCGTCTGCAAGTCGTGGCGGTCTGCCGTCCCCCTCTGGCCCGATCACCTCCCCACTCAGCTCCCTTTCCTCCTCCTCTACACCTCCGAACCAAAAATCCGATCCGTCTTTCGCCTCACCGCCGCCTCCGCCGGAAATGTTCGCCCGCTACCTAACGCATCCAATTTGTCCTGCGTCGGCTCCTCCTTCGGTTGGCTTATTCTCTGCGGGGACTGCGGTCTGATCAAGCTCTTAAACCCCCTTACCAGAGAGGATATTCGGCTCCCCTACCTCCTGGGTTTCCTGTTTCATATTCTGATGCCGGGGGCCGATGAGGTCGGCGATGACATAGAGGAGGCTGTAGTATCCTCGGATCCCACGCTCGACCGCGACTTCGTGGCTATCCTCTTCAAACGCGGGGTGGACATTACTTACTTAACTTGGCGCCCAAGGTGACGAATCATGGACGGAAAGCGTGAACTCCCCTTTCTTGGACCTCAGTTTGTCTCCCGGAGGAGCAACCGGATGCGCGACATCGTTCCCTACGGCAACCGGATGCTATACGCGATATACGGCGATAACGAGTACTGGGAGATTCTCCAGGTTGACCCAGGCCCGACGGGGAGGGGGACGATTGCCGCATGGTACGCCATGCCGTCCTGCGTGCCGCGCACTCGGTATCCCAGCTACTTGGTTGTATCGGTCGGAGAACTGCTGCTGGTTGCGTGCCATTACAACAGAACTGCAGATGGGAAGATGACCCGCGGAGTCCATGTCTTCAGGCTGGAAACGGGAAGGAATAAGCAGGCCAGCGGTGGCCGTCGAGGTGAGGATATCCACGACCGTGTCTTGTTCTTGAGCCCAAGCTCGTATGTGTACGTCAGCGCTGAGGGCTCCTACTTGTTCCCGGGTAACTAAATAATTAAGTTAGGAATCAATTTTTATTTTCTTAATTATTATTATAATTTAAAAAATATTAATCTTATTTTTTTATTTGCTATTATCAATTAATGACTATTAAGCATTCCAAGTGATATCTGGTTAGTACATTAAATACAAATAATTCATATTAAATAAATATAAAAATTAAAATAAATTTTCTAGAGGCTCACCTCCTCCTATTTGACGAGAGGTAGATTTTTCTTTATTTTTTTAAAATTAAAAGTTTTTATTTTGATTGTTTAAATGTTAAAATTTTTATAGATTGAAAATATTTATCATTCTTTTTAATGTCAAAATATTTATTATTAGATTAAGATATATTATATGAAGTTTTTAAGGGATTCTTCAATTCTCCATAAAGATTTCTTTGGATTTAAATATACTGAAATTATACATATTTTATATTTTATGTATTAAATACATGATATTTGATTCTTTATATTTGGATTAGGAATGTTATTTCTTCGTATTACAGTTTAACTTTTAATCTTATCTGGATTAAAATATATTATGATTAGTTCAAAATAAAATCTTAATCTTTTAATTGTTAAAACTTTTATTGTTAGATTATAATATATTATTTTAAATTTTTTATCCTTGTTAAGATTTAAAATTTTATTATTTGATTAAATCATGGTGAAATTATTCATGTCATGTATTGAAAATATGATTTCTAATTCTTATTAAATTTAGAATATCATTTTCTTAAAGTTTATCTTTCAATCTTATTATTTAATCTATTATTATGTTTTAATATATTATTGTTAATGAGTATATATTATCATAATTCAATATTGATGAAATTGGATAGACATAGAGTTAGAACAACCCGCAAACTAGACCCAACCCATAGGTTAAGCCATAACTTATTGGCTAGGCTTAGCAGACTAGGCCCAACCCATAGACCAGGCCTAACCCACAGGTCAGGCCCTAGCCCGTAGGCTAACCCAGCCTAGCCCAACATGGGTAGTCATATGCGATGCATATGACCAATTCATGGGCCAAGGTTGGCCCAACCTATTGTGGTGTATGTACAGTTATGTGCAATGCATATGACCAGTATATGAGTCGTCCTAGTCTAATCCAATATTATGTAATTATTGGAATTGAGCTCAAACGTTAATTGAACTAAATTAGATTTGATTAGTCTAGATCAATTCAGGGTGATTCTGAATTGGTTTGACTTATTCAAGTCAATTTAACCTAAATTGAATCTAATATAGTCCAAATTATATTAGTCTATGGTGGTTCCAGAATAATTAAATGATGATTAGTGATCGGTTCAGTTAGGTTCTAGTAAATCAAGTTCAATTGGATCGATTGAACTAGGGTTCAAGTCAATTGAGGGTTAATATATATTATTTGATATTGATGATATTTGAAAGAGATATTTTAAATGCGTTATTTCATCCCGATATAGATATGACTAGTGTGAGATTATATTATTTTCATATCGAGGACAGGTAGGGTGATTCCCTTTGGGGATTAGTGGGCTATCGACATGGCGGCTAGACGGTTCCTCCATCCGCTGTTAGGAGAAACATGTCCCCATTTTAGTGGGTAAGAGACACCACTCCATTCGTTGTTAGGAGTGCGATATAAGTTTTCCTCCATCGATTGTTGGGAGATGGGGAAGTGCTTATTTGGGTATTTGATATACGCTAATGAGATGATTGATTTTTGATTATATATTTATTTTTAGTTAACTTTTGAAGTTCATACTCAGCGTTGCTGAATTTTTCTTGTTTTTTATTTTTAAAACAGTCTCTTACTAGGACTAAATTGCTAATGAGATGATTGATTTTTGATTATATATTTATTTTTAGTTAACTTTTGAAGTTCATACTCAGCGTTGCTGAATTTTTCTTGTTTTTTATTTTTAAAACAGTCTCTTACTAGGACTAAATTGGATTCCAATAAAAAACGGACATTCCTTTAGATAGAGTTAGTTGGATGATTCTTGGAGTTAACATCACTATTTTTACTTTTTTACTTATGATTTAATGAATAAATAATTTATAATAAATATTTATAAATGATGAATAAATTAATATTTATCTATTTGACTTTAAACGTGTGGGAAGATGTGATAAAAAAAAAAAAAATCTAACATGCCCGATAAAAACGGGCTAAAGTGGCCCGCACGGGACGTGGATGCCGCAGCCTAATCTGCGCAGCTACAATAAGTGATGGTAACCCAATGCCTCCTTTTTTGTTCTTTTTTCACCGGTAAAGTGTTCGTCTCGTTTCCCTTGTACAGTCAAATCTGAGCAACGATACAAGCAATGAAGCCATTGAAATTTCTTCTTCTGCGATGTACTTGTCTCTCATAATCTGACCCACTCAGGTGTCATGTGATGATTAACCCCATAACCAGATCTGGTTTCGAATGTCCAAATAGACAAGAAATTATAATAAACAAATAACTCAAATACCAAATATTTATACTATTTTTCGGGATCAAATTTTGATCCCATCCAATGGTGAGAGATCGTTTACACTACGAAATATTGAGTATTACTGTTTAGATGTAATATGTGTGTATTCATATTTTTTTCATTTTATTCCTACTTTACATAATATATATTATTTATAGTAGGTTTGATCGTCTCTTTTGATTGAAATTTGTAATTGTTTCAGTTTTGTATATATAGATTACATACGATCATCACAAATAAAACTATATAAAAATAAACCATCCAAATAGCACTATTTTTGATATTTTTGACTCCATAAAGCGGTATGAAATGTCAACCAGTATATTGTTCTGGAGTTACTTGGGTGGCCCATGATTGGATAAGTCCTTGGGGTATTATCTAGGGTTGATTCACCGTCTTGTTCGTGAGCGTTTACAACGACTTTTGATTACGATAGACTATTTTAGATATTTTCTTGTATGAACATTTAGAACTTGTGAAATCAATGTTTATAATTTATATTATATTTTAAGTGTTTACTGAAATATAGATTCCAATATAATGTTTCTTTTGACTCTTCTCTTTTATAGGTCCTTAGGGGACCTTACGAAGTTATAGAGAGATCGTTTCTTTATGGATAAATATGTAAAGGTATCGTATGACTTAGGCAAATCAATATAAATTTATAACATAAGGTATCAGAACAAGATAAGCACACCTAAAAATATTTGACATGCAAATATAGGGGGACTTAGCGGGGTTACATTGCGGGCAGCCATCACACAAGAGTGTTTGAGAGAAATGGGCCAAAGATGTGGGGAAAGGAGTCACTCAAAAGAGTGGGTATTCGAAATTAATATTCAAAGGAATGACCAACTTTTCTTGTGTGAGGCATTGCAAGGATAAACAAGCTAAGAAGGATGCGTAGCGCATAAAGATTGTAATGATTGAGTTCGAGCTACAGATTGACATTGCAACCAAACTTGATAGTACTCTATGCAAGTCGGGACACTTGGCAACAGATGAGATTATGCAAGGAGAAATGAATTGCTCAGCAACCAAAAGATATATGAAGGCTCAAAGTGTTGGGCTGACAGCCCATAGTGGGTTCAGCCCATGGTGGGCTTTATCAGCCCTTCTCAGTTTATTACCAGAAAGTTGGGAGACATTGGTGGTTTCCCTTAGTAATTCTGCGCTAGATGGTGTTGTCACTATGAGTCAAGTAACAAGCAGTTTGTTGAATGAGGAGTTGAGAAGAAAGAGTTCAGCAACATCTCAGAATGATTCACGAGCACTTATCTTAGAGAATAGAGGAAGGTCAAAGTTTAGAGGCAGTTCACGCATTGGTAGAACCAAGTCAAGATCAAGAAAAGATATTATTTGCTATAACTATGGTGAGAAAGGACATTACAAGAATCAATATAAGTAACCTAAGAAGAATAACAAAAGGGGAAAAGAAGTATAGTATACAAAGTCAAAAGATAATATCACAACTATAGTGTAGGGCGGTGATTATTTGATTTTGTCTCCTTGTAATGATATTTTTTCTTATATATGTTAGGATCTTGAGTGGGTGATTGATACAGGTGTTTCTTATTATGCTACACCACGGAAGGAGTGTTTAGCTACATACAAGTCTGGAAATTTTGGTGTTGTCAAGATGAGCAACTATGGCACAGCAGATATCATTGGCATGGGTGATATCCATTTAAAGATCAACATTTGCTGCAAGTTGGTGCTTAAGGATGTGAGGCATGTGGTTAACTTGAGACTGAATTTAATTTCAGTTAGAAGGCTAGATGATGAAGACTATGATAGCAGATTTCATATAGGGCAATGGAAGCTCAGTAAGGGTTCTCTTGTTATAGTTAGTAGAAAGAAATGTCATACTTTATACAGGTTGTAGGCTCAAGCTTATGGTAAGCAGTTAAATACTATAGAAAAAGACTTCAGCATGGAGTTGTGGCATAGGCGACTGAGACACATGAGCGAAAAGGGGCTACAAGCTCTTTCCAAGAGAGAAGTATTGCTAGACCTCAGAGGTATACATCTAAACCCTTGTATTGATTATTTGGCTAGTAAATAACATAGAGTTTCATTTGCTAGTCATGCTTTGTCTAGAAAAATGTATGACTTAGACCATGTTTATATAGATGTATATGATCCTTTGAGGATAAAAACTTCTAGTGGATCTGTTGATGTTCTTGGTATAAGTGGTGCACTTTATTTTGTCACTTTTATAGATGATTTTTCCAGGAAAGTTTGGACCTATGCTTTGAAGACCAAAGATCAGGTTATTAATGTCTTCAAAGAGTTTCATGCTAGGGTTGAAAGGGAGACAGAAAAGCAATTGAAATGCATGAGATCAGATAATGGTGGTGAGTATACAAGATTATTTACTGATTATTGCAGGTCATATGTGATCCAACATAAAATGACAGTTCCTGGTACACCTTAGCATAATGCAATTGTAGAGAGGATGAACTGCACCATCATGGAAAATATCAGATGTATGCTTTCACAGGCCAAGCTACCCAAGCAGAAAGAGAAGTAGTTGCAGCTTCAGAAAATTCACACAGATGACAACGGAGTAGACATGTTGACAAAGACCTTACCAAAAGAAAGACAGGAGATATGCCGACAATTGGTCAGCATGGCTTTACATTGAAGAGTCATGGGACAGCCTCCCTTATAGGCTGAAAAGGAAGGTTATTGGGTTGATAACCTATAGTGGGTTCAGCCCATGGTAGGCTTTATCAGCCTATAGCCCACACCCCTTTGACCTAACCCTAGATCAATATAAGGGGGGTGTGGTGTCTACATTTTGTGAGAAAGTGGCGACCTTTTTGGGAGAAAAATTGCAGCAACGTGGTGATCCTTGCAATAGCAAAAAGGAGGAGAAAAAGACATAAATCTAAGGAGAAAGAAAGGGAAGAAAACAAGGACAACGCAGAGCGACTATTCTCAATCAGCCAGTAATGTTCTCATCTCAAGTTAGATCAAATCTATAGTAGATTCTTATTGCGATTACTTGGGGAGAATTAGGGAGGATTTAGAATATTGAGCACAGTGACATGATCCTTATATCCCAGTTATTCTCTTATGATTGTTGCTAGGGTTTTGGGCAAAAGATTGAGATTTGAATATTCATTATTATTATAGTGGATTATCTCTAGTTTGCCCTATAGTTTTCACCCTTCACATTGAAGGGGCTTTCCACGTATATCTTGGTGTTTTATTTAATTATGATTCCATTTAATTCCACTACGTATTATGGTCTTCTAGTACTTATTCATATACAAAGGTTATTATGCATTATATCCCATCACATAATGGCAAGGGAAATTACTAACTTGAAAATTTTGATACTCATGCAAGAGTTTGTATGCACACGACGGATTGTCTATGGCCATCCTAAGATAATCGAAACTGAACATCATAGAGCATGAAAATTTTCTCTTCAGCATAGGAAAGACATGTCCGTAGAAGAATAAAGTGTGTAATAGGTTCAGTGTGTTACTAGATCTTGAGAGGCATAATAGAAGTTATATTTGTGAAGTCGCAATATAGAAAATGTATTCATGATGGTGGAACAATGTATAGTTTGTTCAGCGAGATAGAATAGTCCAAGGAATAGTAAACTTTGAAACTTCTAGAAGGAAGAATGCAAAGAGGAAAATAGATTTAATGAGATAAATTTTCAGGAGGGATACATTTTGGTTCTCTCTAGAGATAATCATATGTAACAGACAACACATGTTGAGGAGGGTACCTTAAGACGATAGATCCATAAATCTCGATAGATAAAGTGAGCAACAAGAAGTTATTGTATGATCTTATATGAGGTAATGTGTTAGAAAACATATTGCAAGATCAAGTGGGGAGCAACCCAAAATAATATTAAATAAATGCACGCTTAGAGTTGATATGAATATCAAACTCAATAGAGGGTTGACTCATGGAATTGTAGATGTGAAACTCACCATCAACTAAATATAAATTAAGGAGTTAAGCAACTTGAATAGAACTTGGTGAAGTGCCCAAGTTATATAAAGAGAGTCGACATAGAAGATAAAATATAGAGTGGAGACAAAAAGACTTCCTTAAATAGAGGTCAAGAACATGAACTCTTACAAAGGTAAGAGAAGATCATGCGATTCAATGGGTTCCTTGTTCTGATGGAGTAAGCCTATCTTGCATGCGGCCAAAGTCGAAGGGATCTTTAAGGCACATGCACTTTATCTCGATGTAGTAATTGATAGAGGGACTAAGGTGACCTAACTTACAAAGATAAAGTTAGAGTCACAAGGCTTTGGCACGATGCAAGAGGACATAGAGGTAGACACTCTTAAAGAATATACCATAGTGCTACTATTCAGGTTGTTATAAAAGAAGCTATATGTAATGGAGGTGGTGTTGGGAGTAGAGGCCTAATATATAGACAATGATACATTAATATTAGTGAAATCAATAGATTTCAAGAGTTGTTGAGTAACATACTATCATAGAGCTATTCTTCTTCCAGGAGGTAACATGGTTTAGTAGATTATTGTCAAATAGTTTGAGATAATGCGAAGAGACTTAATCATATCAAGTTATGAGAGAAATCTACTTTGGTAGGTAACATAATGACAAGAAGAGCTATGGATTCATGGAGTGAATGCCATTGTACCATAAAGATGAGTTTTCTATGTGTGCATCAAATTTTACATTGGATGAAACTTTTGGTCATAAATATATAGGAGCTGTGTACCACCAAGAGAGAATTCTGAGTATAAGTACTAGTAAGTCCCATAGGAATCATATAGTAATATGATCATAATGGTAGAAAGTTGGACTATTCAAGAGCTCATATTTGCTTGAGGGAGTCCAACAAGTTGGAGGACAAGGCTGAGCGAGTGAACGTTACTACTAAGGATACAAAGGAGAATAAAATTGGCATAAACTTTACTACATGATAATACAGGTCATATATGAGAGTTATAGTCTAATTTTTCAACGATCAAGGGAACTATTGAAGTACAAGTGTTAAAGCAAGTGTTTAAAAGAGACAAGAAAGTAACAATGAGTCTAGAGTGATTCGACTACTCAGAACCAAAAATCGATTAAAATATATGTGGACTTAAAAGGAGTATGATAATGCCACAATGTTATGGACAAGTCTATACACAAGGTGTTCAATGTGATGTTTCTATGTCAGTATTTCAATTTTATTCATACTTTGCATAGCAAGTAGAGGGTCTTCAATAGACTTAGCAACCATATTTTGGTTGACTTTATAGTCGTTTTAATCTTGTACACATAGGTTGAGTGTGGTTGTCATGCAAAGATAAAATTACCTAAAAAAATATTATTTAAATATATTTTAAAGTATTTTTGGCTTTATAGAGTAGTGAGGAGTGTTAGTTAGTATAGCACCCTAGAGCTCCTCGAGTAGCACATGGATATATGAGTTAGTGCTATAGCAATTTTAACTAATTTTAAAGTTCAATCGATAAATTCATATCGAAAATGTGATTAACAAAAAGTGTGAGTAAGGGTTGTGAGTAAAGTAAATGAGTAAATAATAACAAATCGAAAGCAAGAGGAGGAATGCAAACCAATTTATAGTAGTTTGATGTTGTCGACCTACGTCCACTCCCGATTCCTCTTCCCTCCAGGCTATCAGCTTTCACTACTGATATTTTTTCCAATAGGCAAAGATCAACTACCCTTATTATAACTTTTTCCTTTTAACACGCTTAGAAGAGAACCGCCACATTCACTCTTTTATAAGATATATCATCTCCTACAACTTAGAACCACCTCTAAACTTAAGAAGGAGGAAGAGACTCAAACAATGCTCAAAGTAAGAGCTACAAACTTTCATAAACTTGAAATTTAATACTTTATCAATTAAGCTTGAATAGGGTATTTATAGGCCTCAAGAGACTTCAAAAATAGAGCTAAAAATTTTAAATCTCTGAAATTTATGGGTATGACCTGTACTATCACTAATACACGGCAGTACTACCGTCGTAACTTTTAACATCACAATTTCAAACTTTTGGTTAGTACTATCATCATAATTTTTAAATTTTGTGCAGAACTACCATTGCCCTAGGCGATATTACTACTTAAGTAGGCAATACCATGGTCGACAGCATTGACAAGCACTGTTTGTGCTTATCGACTAACTCAAGTGGTACCACCACCTAGGCCTATATTAGGCTACTAGTTTGGCCTTTTAACATGCCAAATTCAGCCCGAATTCAAGTCCAGTGGCTTTCTCGATAAATTGGTATGGTTTCAACCTAATACTGACATAATTTGACCCAGAAAGACTTCAATCAAGACTTTAATAATCAAACCACATGTCTGGTACAATTATGAAGCTTTCAGCATATTATATGCCATTCCGGAATGTCATCCGATCTTTTGATACTTCATTCGAACCTCCGACACATTGTCCTTTCTTTTGGCATATCGCCCGATCTATCGGCATATCAACTTTCTCATGATATTTGATTTTTTGGCACAATACCCAATCCTTTCGGTACGATGCTTGAACTTATAGCATAAAGTCTAATATTTGGTACATCGACTAATCTCTTGACTCAATATCCAATTTTCGATATAATACCTTTTTTGACACAATATTTGATTTTCCTATTTCGACAATTTGCCTTTTGATAGTTCGAGTTCATGATCAAAGTATTTCTTGCATTACTTAGCATATTAGTCCATAAACTCATCAATTGATTTTATCATCAAAATATGAGATTCAACCATCTCTCCCTTTTTTATGATAACAACTAATTGATGATAGAGTTTTAACTAGGCTCCCTTTGTCTATATGTCATTTTGAAAGGTTATGATAACTTGAATTCAAATCATCATATATCATTTTAAATGCTTATACTGAATTCAAGTTAGAAATAATTTGATCATAAATCCTATTGATTTTCAATAACAATCAATGCAAAAGTCATATGTAAAATTTCAATCAAAATATCAAAGAATATCATCATCATCATAAGTTAAAACAACATAATCTTTCTTGTTTAACCTACATAATTACCATGTCATCAAAAAGTAAAGACTATTTCTCCCCCTTTATCATCAACAAAAAGAAGAAATATACAAGCTACTTAGGTGGTGACAATCTAAAATTCTTAAATAGAGTACGAAAATGTACATCAAAAGTTTTAAGATACTGATGAATATGCTGCATCTCAGTCAAAATCTGGTCTTGATAAAGCCCAAGATGATCCAATTGGACTGCTATGGGCAAAAGATTAAGAGAGTGCCGAATTCGCTAGAGGTCTCGTCTCAAAGGGACTAGTAGGAGGAGAAGGACTACCTTTATCTATAGGTGTTTCTGGTTCAGGCTCAAGTGGAGGAGAATAAGTTGTTCTAGGTTATCTAGTCCATATTCCATTAATTACAATGCACCTCAATCTTAATAGGTTTCTATTAATGATATTGAATCTATTTAGTTTCATGATTTCTTCGTTTGGTAGGATGACTATGTCATTTGCATGCAGTAGTTTAGTAATCAGGCCATTATATGGAAGTATCATGTCTTTATTAGATATATCAATTATGTTTTAACGTATCAGATATCCAAAATAACAATCACGTCTGGTCATAATCTAATACAAGGTGCCTATTTCTAAAGTATTAACTTCATCAATATGGTATTATTTAGGAAGTAAAATACTAATCATGATACGGTGAAGTAATTTTGTGTTAAATGGTAAAAGATGCTTACGACTCTTTGGAACAATATATAAGTTAGAGTTTTAAAAAATAATGCCAATTGCCTCAGAACATATGACCCCAACTGACTCGGTGTCCCATTGTCCTATAAAATAACATCTTTTTTAATAATTTTTATAAGATCATAAATTATGCCATCTGTGATAGATATATGATGCCCTAGAAGATAAGTGAATATCCTATCATTTTCATATACATGCAAATTATTATAGAATATTTTAGCTATTCTAAGATAGATATGTTTACTAATTTGAAGAATAGGTAGGACATTTAAGTCAGCAAACCATTGAATTATTTCTAAATTACCTAAATCTTCTATATCTATATAATTTCTTTTCTAGATAATCATAGATTCAATGTTTGAAAATCTAAGAGCATGTTTATAGGAATAAAAAAGGGTGGTGTCATAGATTTTATATATTCTTCTCTTTCCTTTGTCCTTTAAGGATCTTCTACGTGCCATGAAGGATATAACATGAATTACAAAAATAAGGACAAGATCAAATAATAAATTAAGAATAAGAGGAGGATGTAGAGGTTACTCTTGTAGTTTAGCTTTTTACCAAGTCAAACCTCTTCCTTGATCACTAAGAGGATTGATTGAGTTCTAAACTTGATCCTTAGCCTTATAGAGGGAGGAGGGATGAGTGTCCTAGGGCTTTAGAAGAAGAAAAGTTCTTAATGAGAGATTGGGGAAGGTTTAGAGGGTGGATTAGAGGAGGAGTGATTTTGAGTAGTAAGAGGATGAAAGTGTTGAATCTCGGATTTTGATGATATAATCAATTGGTGGGTTAATTGATCTAATCCATATTATTGAGTTAAGTGTGCAGGATTAACTACGATAACCAGAAAACATAAAGCAAGGATACCGGAGTCGAGCTCGATGGACGTTTAAGAGACCGAAGAATCATCGGAGATGCTGTCGGAACCAACCGAGAAGAAATCGGGAACGTGTCGGAAGTTCGCCGAAGAAATTGTCGGAGGCTCGCGGAGATCACCGAGAAGGCTCGGCTACTCGTTAAAGTCATCACAAAGATTGGGAGCTTGCAGGGAGTCCGTCGGAAGAAGTTCGTCGGAAAGCTCGCCGGAACAAGACTTGACGTTCGCGGTTAAAAAACTTGCTTAGGATGTTTTTTTTTGTGTTATGTAGTTCACCTGTAATTAGGATTAGGATTAAGAGATAATCCTATATCCTGGTTAGGGGCTAACTGGGCCCAAAGTCAGATTTGGTTTGGGCTAAAATTAAGCCAAACAAATGAATTGGAGAGCCAGGCGGTGGCACCGCCTGGCTGGGCGGTGGCACCGCCAGCACCGGGAACCCTAAGAGAATTCAAATTTTGGAGCCCAAAATTTAAATCCTCTTGAGGCCTATAAATACCCCTCAAATCTCAGCTGAGGTTACAACTTTTGAGAAGCATTTTGATTGAGAGAAAAGTCTTAGAAAGTCTTAGCAAGTCTTGTTTTCAATTTGCTAGAGAGTTCTCCTCCTTCTTTCTTATTGAAAATTTGTAAGAGGTTGAACTGCTTATAAAAGGTTGTAAGAGGGGTGTTTACCCTTCCATTTCAAGAGATTTGCTAGTGGAAGGTGGGAGCCTCATCGAAGAGGGGCATCGCAAGTGGAGTAGGTCATTTGACCGAACCACTCTAAAAATCGGCGTAATCTCTGGTTTGCATTTTATTATTGTCATTTACATTACTGCAAATCTTCTTACTGCTTTAGTTCCTTATTACCCTTGCTGCGCAACTTTAAGAATACTCTTTTAAGTTAAACTTTTCAAGTTCCGTTCTTATCGTACGAAAGACCTTGTTAAAATCGAAGTTTTAATCCGCTGCACTAATTCACCCCCCCCCCCTCTTAGTGCCGCTCCGATCCTAACAGAAAGAGGGTTGTGGAGAAAGTTTAGAGAGAGAAAGAGAGGAATTAAAAGAGAGAGAGGTCGACTAAGGAGAGAAATGAGTTAGGACAGTTCTACCATCGGCCCTAACTAAATAGGGCTAAGGTAAGCTTTTTGGCGATAGTACTGATAGCATGGATGATGCTATCGTCATTGGCTAGTGGGTACTAGTGGAAGTACTGCCAGTCTAGCAATGTCATCGCTGGGCCCATATTTTCGGCCACCTTATTTTTTTTAAATTTTTTTTAGGCTTATCAAGATTCAGTCATTTTGGTTTAACATGTCTAAGTCCATTATAATAAAATCAAATTGTTTCTTACTAAGTGGTTTATTAAAGATATTTGTTAGTTGATGTTTTGTATCAACAAAACACAAAAATATGTAATAAATGCTTATATGATCTCTAATAAAATGATATCTAATATTAATATGCTTGGTTCATGAATGTTGAATAGGATTCTTTGATAAGTAAATTGCACTAGTATTGTCATATTTTATAGTAATATTTTTTATGTAAAGTGTAATGTTTTTCATCTAAATTATCTACACACAATATGCTTCTACTACAATATATTTAGATTCTACTGCAGATAATGTGATAGAGTTTTGCTTTTGGGAAGATCAAAAAATAAGTGCATGACCTAGAAACTAATAAGTTCCAATGGTACTTTTTCTATCTATTTTACATCATTATAAGTTAGTATTGACATAAGCAATCAAATCAAAATTTTTAAATTTAGGATACAATAATCCCAGATTATAAGTTCCTTTCATATATCTAAAAATTATTTTAACTACTTTATAATGAGATTGTTTAAGATTGGACTAGAATCTTACATAAAGCCCAACACTAAATATTATATTAAGTCTAGTTATAGTAAGATATAATAAACTACCTATCATACCTCTATAAGTCTTTTGATCAAAGCATTCTCCATTATTGTCTATATCTAATTTAGTAAAATACTCATTGGTATGTTAATAGCCTTAACACTATCTATGTGAAACTATTTTAATAGATCCAAAATATACTTGACTTGACTAATAAAAATATCATCATTCAAATACTTAATTTATAATCATAAGAAAATATCAATTTACCCATCAAACTCATTTCAAATTCTTGGCTTATATTCTTTACAAACGATTCACATAAACTCATTTAAATAATAAAAAAATTATTTTTAAAATATTTAATAAACAATGTGGTGTCAAACTTATCTTCTAAAAAATTATTTTAAATAACAAAGGAGCTAAGTCTCTCATACCAAGTCCTAGGGCCTTACTTTAACCCATAGAGAGCTTTAGATAATTTATAAACATGGTTTGAAAAAAAATTATTTTCAAATTCGGGTGATTACTCAATGAAAACTTCTTTGAAAAAAATTATTAAGAAAAATACTTTTGAAATTTATTTGAAATAATTTAGAATTTTTAAAACATAGCAAGAAGTATCTTTTGGCTTTAAGTTTAGCCATAAGAGCGAAAGTTTTTACATAATCTATATATTCTTCTTAATTGAAACTTTTGGCTATTAATCTAGCTTTGTTTCAAACCATGACATCCTATTCATATTGCTTATTCCTAAAAACCTATTTAGTGACAATCATAAGATAATCACTAGGTTTAGGAACAAGCATCTAAACTTTATTTCTTTCAAATTGATTTAATTTTTTATTCAATGTTGAGACTCATGAGTCATCTTTGAGAGCATTATCAATACATTTAGGTTCAATTTGAAATAAAAAATAGTATTTATATTTTTTTTAACGAAGAACGAGTTTGAATACCTTTTAATATCTCTATAATAATTAGCTCCTTGGGATATATATCTACATACTTCCATTTCTTGGGTAAGGATTCTTTAAAAATAGATATATCTAAGTTGCTTTGGGGAGTAGAATTCTCAGCCAAATTTAATTTATTAAATTTAAAATCATCATCAAAATTATTTTTTTAACTTTTAGAGTTTTATTAAAAATAACATGAATAAATTCTTCAATAACTAAGGATCTCTTATTAAAATCTCGATAAGTTTTGGAAATAGAGGAATATCCAAGAAAAATATCTTCATAGGATTTGTATTAAATTTTCCTAAGGCATCATTTTCATTTAAAATAAAATATTTACATTCAAAAACTCTAAAATATAACATGTTGGGTCTTTTTTTATTCCATAATTTATAAGGAGTTTTAGATAGATACGATATTATAAAAACCATGTTTATGACATAGCATACAATATTAATAGCTTCAACCCAAAAGTATTTGGGTAAGGATTATTTAAAAATAGATATATCTAAGTTGCTTCGGGGAGTAGAATTCTCAGCCAAATTTAATTTATTAAATTTAAAATCATTATCAAAATTATTTTTTTAACTTTTAGAGTTTTATTAAAAATAACATGAATAAATTCTTCAATAACTAAGGATCTCTTATTAAAAACTCGATAAGTTTTGGAAATAGAGGAATATCCAAGAAAAATATCTTCATAGGATTTATATTAAATTTTTCTAAGGTATCATTTTCATTTAAAATAAAATATTTACATTCAAAAACTCTAAAATATGAAATGTTGGGTCTTTTTTTATTCCATAATTTATAAGGAGTTTTAGATAGATACGGTCTTATAAAAACCTTGTTTATGACATAGCATGCAATATTAATAGCTTTAACCTAAAAGTATTTGAGTATGTTATGTTTGTTAAGTATGGTCCTTGTCATCTATCGTAAGCTCTTATTCTTTTTCTCAACAACTCCATTTTGTTGTAGATGGAGAAATTATAGTCATATTCATTCAAATCATAAATTTTTTAAAACTAATAATTTTTAAATTCACTACCATGATTGCTACAAATAGAAGAAATCATAAAACCTTTTTTATTTTGAAGTTGTTTACAAAATTTAGTAAAATAATTAAAATAATTATTTTTATGTACCAAGAAGTATGTCCTAGTATATCTACTATAATCATCAATAATCATAAAATCATATTTGCTACATCTTAGACTTGTGATATTAATAGGTCTAAATAAATCTATGTGAATTAGTTGTAATAGTTTAGAGATATTCAATTGGTTTTTAGGTTTGAAGCTACTCATTATATGTTTTCCTAGTTGGCATATATCATAAATTTTATTTTTAATAAATTTAATTTTAAGTATTTATCTTACAAGTTTTTTAGTTTTAATTTATGAGATTAATTTCATACCAGCATGCCCTAGTCTCTTATGTCAAAGTCATGTATCATCATTCAAAACCAATAAGCAAGTTTCATTGCAAAAATCATCAAGATCAATAGTATAAATATTATCACTTCTTAAAGCAATCGTAGATTAATTCTTATTTGGTATTTCTATCTTGTAAGCATAAGATTCAAATTTAATATTATATCTCTTATCACAAAGTTAACTAATGTTTTTCCAGTTATGTTTCAAACTATCTACCAAAAGTACATCTTTAATCAAGAGATTTGATCTGTTACCAATATTTTTAATGTCAATGATTTTTTTTTTATTATTGTCTTCGAATATAACATATCCTCTATCTCGACTAGTGAGTTTTGAGAAGTATATTGAATCTCCAATCAAAAGTCTTTAGTATCCTCTATCAAGATACCATCTTTTGCTTCTAGCTCTTGTTTAGAGACATACCTACAAGAAAGAGAGATTTACTTTAAGTGCGCATTTAACTTTGGGTCCTTCATGGTTAGATCTACCTTTCTTGACTTTTGACATCAAATTGCCTATAGTTCCTTTAAGAACCCAAACTATGTTATGATAACTATATTCTTTTAAGAGAGCATGAATAAGTATAGTGGTCAAATTTTTCATAAAAAATATATATTTAACTTTAGGAGGATTATATAGTGTGGGTTTTTTTATAAATTTTGTAAGCTTTTGATGAGTGTTACTATTCATAAAGTTAATTCCTTTTTTTCTTGATATATAACTTTGGTTAGCAAGAATCATATTCAGTGACTTATTTCTAATTTTAAGTTTTTCTAATGTTTATCATAATAATATATTTTCCTTTTTAAGTGATTCTTCACATTTAGTATAAGATGTTGACATATAGTTGTCATACTTAATTTTTAATACATCAAATTCATTAGTGAGAGAGACAAGATCATTTTTTAGTAAATTATATTTTTTATCAGTATTTTTAAATTCATCATATAAATCATGAAATGCTTCAAGTAGTTTATTACATGATAAAAATATTTTGGGAGAATCAAATACCTAAGGTCATTAAGGCACAGTTTACCACTTCTTTATTAATTTGCTTTTTGACTTCTGACTCATTGATTCATTCCATGTTGTTTTGAGTACCTTTTTCTTCTTTTGGGTTGATAGCTTCTTTTTCAATTGCTCTTTGAAGTGTCCTAGCTTTTAGCACTCATAGTATATGACTACATCTTTCTTAGGTTTATTTTTATTCTTACCTTCTTATCTTGTAGGATTTGTTTTGTTTCTCCTCATGAATTTTTTGAATCTTCTTGTAAGGAGTGTTATTTCATCATCATTATTACTTGAGTTTTTACTTAAGTATTCTTCTTTGGATTTGAGGACAATATCCTTCTCTTTCTTTGGAAGGTTTTTCTCTTCTTCATCATGTAATTTATACGTCATTTTATAGGTCATTAAAAATCTTATTAGTTTTTCAAGAGGAAAGTTGTTCAAGTTTTTAGCTTCTTAAATATTATTACCTTTAGATCCTAACTTTTAGAAAGAGATCTTAAAATCTTACTCACCAATTCAAGATTAGTAAACTTTTTACTAAGAGCTTTTAAATCATTGACAATATTCTTAAAATGGAAGTATATGTCATTAATAGATTCGCTTGACTTCATTTTAAATAATTTATAACTGTGAATCAAAAGATTAATTTTAGATTCTTTTACTCTATTTGTGCCTTCGTGAGTAATCTTGAGTATATACCAAATATTATTTGGGGTATCATAAGTAGAAACTCGATTGAACTCATTTTTGTTTAAAGTATAAAACAAAGCATTCATAGCTTTAGCATTTAAAGAAAACGTTCTCTTTTCAAAATTATTTCATTTATTCATTGGTTTAGAAGATTTTTGGAAACCAATCTCGATGACATTCCCAAAATCGAAATCCATATAAAGTAGAAAAATTATCATTCAGATTTTCCTATAGGTATAACTCGTCCCACTAAACATAGGAGGATGAGTAATGGAGTGATTTTTTTGATTATTTGAAAAAGTCATTAGATCTCTCTTAGGTGTTAATCTAACTAAGAGAATCATACTTTGATACCAATTATTATGATTGTAATGACACTTAGAGGGGAGGGTGAATTAATGCTATAGCAATTTTAATCAATTTAAAAATTTGAACGATAAAATCTATATTGAAAATGTGATTAATAAAAGGATAGTATATAGCTTTATACGTGAAGTACAACTCTCAAGAAGGTAAGCGAAGTCAAGTAATCTTTGCTTTCTTAACTTTTAAGAGAATAGACAAAACTGAATACCCCTTTTCTCTTATTTATCCAACTGATGAGCTATGCATATGTTTAAAAACCTTTCAAAGAGACTTAATGGAAGATAACAGTTATCAAATCATCACCAATGGTGATCAACTCTACTAAAAGTAGATTGTCTAACTCATTACCTAATAGAATATCATTCAAAAGCGAGGATGATGTGAACCTACTTAGAGGCACAATTGAGCAAAAGAGGAATTAATGGATAAATTTTGTAGAGAAAAGATATTAAAAAACCTTTTAAATCTATGAGACGGTGCTCGTTAAAGCTTCAACAGACATCCATCCAGTTCAAGCGGCACGAGATGTTTAAAAGTCTTGCACACAAGAGAAAAAGTCTTTTCTTTTATTTGAGGAATCTACAAGAATCAGTAAAGATCAACATAACTTGACTGACTCCACATCAAAGTTAGAGTCACTAACGAGTTAAAGCAGCATTGGTGGATCAAAGTTTGACTTCTCAGTTGTTGAATCTCAGATTTTAATGATGAAACTAATTGATAATATTATGATCTAATATACATTTTAAGTGACACAGTACTAGCTTCGATTAGGAAAGACAAATTGATTAAAGTAGAAAGAATAAGAAGTTAGGCCGGAATTGAACATATCAAAAGATTGGACGTTAGATCGGAG
Source organism: Musa acuminata AAA Group (assembly GCF_036884655.1). NCBI lineage: Eukaryota > Viridiplantae > Streptophyta > Magnoliopsida > Zingiberales > Musaceae > Musa > Musa acuminata. The sequence continues at coordinate 16,901,300 of NC_088327.1, read as the reverse complement.
GAATAGTCAATGTGTCAGCAGAAGGTTTCATGCCATAAGTTCGGGCATTGGGCCAAGAAGATCGGACATTGCGCTAAGGAGATCAGATGTTGCGAGAAGGCAATATGCCAATTAGGTAATACGTTGAAGAAGAGGACGATATGCCGAAGGGTCGAACGAAGCACCGAATGAACTAATGATATGCTAGACAACTTAGTATTCTTGTAATAATTGTCTAGATCGAAGTAGTTTTAGTTGTAATTGGGTTAGTTTAGAATGTAATTAAGCTAACTCAATTGGGGGCCAACTGGCCCGAATTCGGACTATTTTGGGTCAAGAGAAAGGCCAATTCAGTGACCCAAAAGTTATGTCAAGCGATGGCATCGCCAGTGGCTCAGTCTCCAAGACAGAATCTCCAAGACTGTGTCAAGCGGTAGTACTGCTAGATTGGGCAATGGTACCGCCAGATTGGGTGGTGGTACCGCCAGTCTGGGTGGTGATACCACCCAAACACAGTCTCTCAGATTATGTCAGGTGGTGGTACTACTAGATTGGGCGGTGGTACTACCCAATATTAGTGCTGTAGGCAGTAGTACCACCTGGCATAGGTGGTGGTACCACTAGTACTCAAAAATCGGGGATGAAACACCTTTAGGCTCTAAGTTTGAATCCATTTAGGGCCTATAAATACCTCTCTCATCCCTGCTCAGAGACACAAGAACTAAAAATAAAAATAAGAAAAAAATCTATTGTAATCTTGTGAGAGTTCTCATCCTCTAGTGTAAGTGTGATTTCTATTTAGAGAGGAGTGAGTGGGGGTGTAAAGGTTCTCTCTTGAGCCTATTAAAAGGAGAATAAAGTTGTAAGGGTAGTTCGTCTTTGCCCACTGAAGGAAGACTGTTAGTAGATACTGGTGGCCTCGATGGAAGAGGAATCGGGAGTGGACGTAGGTCACAATGACCGAACCACTATAAACTCGGTTTGCATTTCTATTATGCCATTTACTTACTTTGCAACTGCTTTGCTTCTATATTACTTTAGTTGCACACTCTTATGAACATTTTCAAAGTTAAACATTTTCGATATCGATTTTCATCGAATGTACTAAGTTTTCCGACTCGACGTGATTTTTATCGTAAGCACTAATTCAACTCCCCACCCACTCTCTTAGTGCCGGTTTGATTGTAACATCAGCAACAACGATGGAGAGCAATTAGAAACTGAGATAGGTATACTGTAGCTTAAGCAGAATATTGAAGATTTTATGAAGATAAGGAGATGTAGCATCCATAGAAGCTTTGGCGAGGACCTCGAAGGAACAAATAGGAGAAAATGTCACAGATAAGTTTGTACACTTAATGTTCGATATGATGTTTCTGTTTTTGTATCTTTCAATTTTGTTGATGATTTGTACAGTGTCTAGAGGGCTTGTAGTAAGCTTGATAACCCCATTTTAATTAACTTTTATGATTATTTCAGTCTTGGACATGTAGGTTGTGTGCGATCATTATACAGAGGTAAAACTACCTAAAAATATACCATCTAAGCAACCATTTTGAATGATTTCTGACTCCATAGAGTGGTACAAAATACTAGCTGATATAACACTTTAGAGGTACTTGGGTAGCACATGACTCGATGGGTCTTTGGGATAATATGTTTAGGGTTAGTTCGCTACCTTATTTCGTAATAGTATAATATGGGGATTTTTTATCACAGTAGATCTCATCGGACCCTTTGTCGTGTGATCGATTAGATCCTATAAAGTCTATGTTTATAATGTATATTATTTATCAAGTGTTTGTTAAAATATATGCTTATGGGATCTCGAGTATAGTGCTTCTTCTAACTTATTTTCTTTTTTGCAAGTCTTTGGGGGATGCTAAGGGGTTACAAGGAGGTTTACTTTTTGTAGACAAACATATAAGGGTACCACATGACTTAAGTAAATCCATTTATGTAAATAATAATAGGATCAGATCTATTGATCATGAAGAAAAGGACGTAGATATGAGATAATCAATATTAGGGTCATTGGCATTAATTCCTTACTCTCATGGAGGAAGAGTACATAGTCATGGAAGGAGCTGAGGAGATAAAGAATACAAATGTAAACTCTAAGTACCAAGATAAGACAAAAGGGCAAAGATTAGAAAACTTCTTAAGATCTATGTCGATGGGCTTCTCAACCTGAAAATGGGGGATTTCGGGTCGACACAAGAATGCTTAACTAAGGAATAGAGTAGGTAGTACCTAGAGCTATACCTTTGTTGCTCAAAGGAGTTAACAATAAAAATTATAGAGAAGATGATACAATTCCAAAGATGACCAAAACTAATATAGACATGCTCTAGTTAGGGTAAAATTTTACTTTTTTCAAGCAAAAAATATGATAGAGAAGATGATACAATTCAAAAGAGTGTGCAAACACTTTTCAAGCGAACACTTTATGCCTTAGAAGTGTGAGCCTTAATTACTTGAGACTTGCTTCGGGTGCTTAAAAAAAGTAAGTGAAAGTTAGGAACCAACTTGAGACATGAAGTAGTTGGTTCATAAAGTATAATTCCTACGGAGGCGAGTGAAATCAAGTAAATTTTGTATTCTCAACTCATAAGAGAATGAATAAAGCCAAATTACCCAATTCTCTTAGTTATTTAGTAGAGGAGTTTTATGGTCGTTCAAATACAATCCAAAAAGATATAGTGATAGATAAAAGTTATCAAATCTTTACTAATGATTAGTTCTACTAAAAATAAATTATTTACTTTATTTTTTAATAAAATATTAATCAAAAGTACTATCACATTTTAATTATTATCCTTCCCTCTCCAACACAAGAGGCAGTGGGGCAAAGGGAAATGCCAATCTCATATAAGCAATCAATCAAATCACACCCATAGAATAACATCGACATATTGACATGGATAACGTCTTTTCAAATTCGTCATTAACTCAAACGCCACTGATGGTTACTTCATTGACTGGTAGATGTAAAACAAACATCTATCCCACTCCTCACATCCATGTATTCAGGTTCGACCCTAATGACAAAGATAGGTCAATGATAACTGTGGAAGTGGAGGATATCGAGTATGTGTTGTTCTTGGGCTTGTATTGTTCTGTTTCCATTGCTACCGGAGATTTCGCTAGGTTCCGTGGGATGTCATCTACTCCGTCATCAAGGGCACGAGAGTGTAAAGGGAAGAAGTGTGCCAATGTTGGGTGTCAGGTGCTGAAGCTAGAGAATGGTGTGATCGTAGATGTTGATTCGAGTAGTGTTGAGGCAGAGACGTTCGAGTATAGATTGGTCAGTCATGTATACCAAAAATGTTGCTCTAATACCGTATGCTTTTTATCCATTAATTAATCGATTTCATGAATATTAGTGAAAGAAGACATCTCTAAAATGATTTTACAGGCAAATTCTGAGAGTAATGAAATCGGTAACAGAGTTAGAGTTTTATTGCATCTATGCCGTCTCTAAAATGGATTGATCAGACATCTCTAAAATGGATTGACATCTCTAAAATGGATTGACGCATAGGTAGGTGACACTGACATTATCACAACATATTGTATAAGTGAATTTGGAGTTGATGTCAAGTTCATGTAGCAAGTTGGTGACCTAATTGAGTTCTGCAATAGTGATGGCAATGGCTTGGTTTTTAATTTTAGTGGTGGACCTCACAATTGTTTTTTGTTTCTTAGAACTCCAATTTATTGAATTTGTTCCACGGAAGACGATATAGGCTTATTATCAATGTTACCTACCGAATCAACATTGACGAAGGCATGAAGATGAAATGATAAATATTTATGAAGAAGAAATCTATGATCCAGAGTCACTTTTAGATACCGTATGACTCATTATACTATAGGCCAATGCGTAGTGGAGGGTCGATGTATGAATTATGATAATTTATTGACTGTAAATGAGATATTTGAACATGTGAGGGATAAGTACTCCTTACTGCCATCGTATAAGTGGAGTTGTAACTTCTTTGGTATTATGTATGTTTGTCTTTAATAATAGATCTTAAATATACTTCTTTTAAGATATGAAGAGTTTAGAAGATGTGAATGCTTCTTCTACTCCTAGAAAGTAGCTTAAGGTTCCTAGATTCTTGATGGAGAATCGATCTATCAACTGCTTAAGGAATTCCTTGATCTCTATATGATTATTGCTGATAATGATAGTGTCATCCACATATATCAGTAAATATATAGTACTTCCTTTTTGTTGTCACAGAAATAATGATGTGTCAGACTTGGAGTTGATGAAGCCAATTGACGATAAAAATGAGCCAAGTTCGGTATCCCAAGCTCTTGGAGCTTGACGAAATCTATAAATAGCTTTTTATAATTTACAAACATAACTTGGATATTGAGGATGGATGAAGCCAGGAGATTATTGCATAAAGACATATTTAGTTAGAGGCCCTTGTAAAAATGTATTATTAACATCTAGTTATTGTATGTGCCAAACTTTTATGATAGCCAAACTTAAGATAATTCAGATTATTGATGATTTAACAACTAAACTAAAAATTTCTGTGAAGTCAACACCTAGTCATTAGTGAAATCCTTTGGCCACTAGACATGCTTTGTATTTGACAATGAATTTATTTGGATTCTACTTAATTTGAAAGATCCACTTACACCCGATGATATATTGTGTAATGAAATAGTACAAGGGTTCATGTGACATTATAGAGTACAGTATCATATTCTTCACACATGGCTTTACACTAGTGTGGAGATTTTTGGGCTTAAGTGATTGTTGTAGGTTAAATAGGTTCAGGTGGAGAGTTTATGGTAGCATGAGAGTCAAAGATTTGATATAGTTTGAAAATATCACTTTTGGAGCGTGTTGTCGTATGATGTCTTGGTGTGATTATATTATTGGGTTGTGTCATAGGTATAGAAATTGGTGGAGGGTCATTGACATGTACCTGATTAGGTTGATGCACTTCGGTTTTACTTAGTTAAGGAGAGGTTAAAGACATCATTTATGGTGCTAAGGGTGATGCTTCATTGGGCATTATAGGTTGAATTATGGAGAAGTTGTAGAAGGAGTGAAGAGTTGTTGAATTTGTTAGGATCGAGAGCACTAAGAGGGGAGGGGGGTGAATTAGTGCAGCGGAAATCTTTCAGCGATTAAAAATGAAAGCTGCATTCGTTCGATAAAAACTATTTTGATGCAAAAGCCGATTCTAAGATTACTTATGATTAAGTGCAGTTTACGTCTAAACACAGTTTGCGTCTAAGCGCAGTTTGCGTCTAAATGCACTTTGCGTCTAAATGCAGATTGCGTCTAAGCTCAGATTGCGTCTAAGCGCAGTTTGCGTCTAAGCGCAGTTTGTGTCTAAGCGCAAATTGCGTCTAAGCGCAGTTTGCGTCTAAACACAGTTTGCGTCTAAGCGCAGTTTACGTCTAAGCTCAGATTCGGAAAGATCTGAACTTAGACACTTGTTCGTAAAAGCGCAGAAGGCAGTTTGCAGTTATAAATGGAATCAAAACGTAAACGTAAACTGCAAAGAAACTTGTTCGTAAAAGCGCAGAAGACAGTTTGTAGTTATAAATAGAATCAAAACGTAAATGTAAACTGCAATGTAAAGATCGTACGAAAACACCGATTTACGTCTGAATGCAGATTCGGAAAGATATGAACTTAGAAACTTGTTCGTAAAAGCGCAGAGAGCAGTAGCTATGTAGGAGGTTTGCAGTAATGATAAAGTGCTCAAAATAAAAGCAAACTAGAGATTTAGAGTGGTTCGGTCAGTCTTGACCTACTCCACTTTTGGCTTTCTCCACCGACGAGGTCACCGACGTCAACTAGAGGCCTTCCTTCAATAGGCGAAGGCCAACTGCCCTTTTACAGTTTCTCTCCTTTTGACGGGCTCAGGAGACAACCCTTACAGAACCTTTCTCTCCTCTCTTTACAACTCAAGACTTGAAGAACAGAAAGAGGAGAACTTTTGGACTTTACACAAATTTGAGCTCTTAGAATCACAGAAAAGATCAAGAATTCGGTGTGTGTCTGTTTCTTTTCAGTGCTGAATGGGTGGGGTATTTATAGGCCCCAACCCAGTTCAAATTTGGAGCTCAAAACGATCAAATCCCAGAATTCCGGGATCAGGCGGTTGCACCTCCTGACTAGGGCGGTTGCACCTCCTGACTAGGGCGGTTGCACCGCCTGGCAGAGCTCGAAGACTGAGCCTTTGGGCGGTGCTACCTCTGTCAGGGGTGGTTGCACCTCTCTGCCAGAGCTCGAAGACCGAGCTCAGGCGGTTGCACCGCCTGACTGGAGAGGTTGCACCGCCTGGCAGAGCTCGAAACTTGAGCTCTGGCGGTGCTACCTCCTGACAGAGGAGGTTGCACCGCCCAGTCTCGCTCGGAGACTGAGCCCTGGGCGGTTGCACCTCTTGGCTGGGGCGGTTGCACCGCCCAGTCTCGCTGGGAGACATAGCCTAGGCGGTGCTACCTCCCTGCCTGGGCGGTTGCACCTCCCACAGCAACCTGGGTCCGAATGGTTTGAACCATTCGACCCAATTTGAGTTCTTCAGGGGTCCAATTGCCCCAGGATTAAGCTAATGGGATCACCTCCCATTTCTAACTTAATCAAAGTGCTAACTACGATTATTTCCTAAGACATATTCTGCAGCTTGCTTCGGTGCGTCACTCGCTTCTTCCGGCGAGTTTCCGGCGAACTTCCGTCGATCATCCGATGAACCCTCGGTGATGCTCCTGCGGACTTCCGGCAAACTCCTGGACTGCGACGATCCACTTGGCAAGTTCCGACGAGCTCCTTTGGCAAGCTTCTGGACTTCTCGGATTTGTTCCCGCAGAACCTCCGACGACTGTCCGAACTTCCGTCGAGCTCTCGAACTCCCAACGTGATCATTGTCATGACTCCGGCGCAACTCCTGCTGCATGTCTTACTTTCATCGTAGTTAATCCTGCACACTTATCTCAACACATACATTAGACAACAAATGACAATTGACTTCATCATCAAAATCCGAGATTCAACAATCTCCCCCTTTTTGATGATGACAATCAATTGATAATGGAGTTAACATTAACTCCCCCTGTCTATATGCCATACTTCTTGAATTTAAAAACTTTATAAATTCAAGAGACATATTCCCATCATGATTCCTATCATAATGTATCTCTTTGAAGATGATGTCAAGGCTTGACATACATTTTCAAATATAACAAGTTTGAATGATGGTTATTGTAGCAATTCATCATATTGTAAGATATCGACATGTAAAGCTGTGAAGCAAGATTTTGATATCATTACATGATGTACACATTTCGAATATTTTAGCAAGTGTAGCATTGCATCACATGGTAAGATATCAGTTCGTACGATGCAAATTTTTGTTTGATATCTTGATACAGGGCATATGGCAATCATATATTTCTTGGTGATGCAAGTATGGCCTAATCATAGCATCAGTGATAGCAACCATATCAACACAGTAATAGCAACCATATCATTATCAGTGATAGCAGGTATGGCCTAATCATAACATCAGTAATAGCAACCATATCAACATCAGTAATAGCAACCATATCATTATCAGTGATAGCAGGTATGGCCTAATCATAACATCAGTAATAGCAACCATATCAATTCATATTTTTCTCCCCCTTTGTCATCAACAAAAAGCATGGTAGCATTATCAAAAAGCATGGTAGATGTGATTCCAGCAGGTTATCAAGCACATAAAGGAAGGCATGACACATATAATGCTTTGAATATCTCTTCTCCTTGTTATGTTATAGTTCGTTGCTTGAAGGAGGAAACTCATTTTTCAAAAAGTTTTCATAAGAGTGTACAGGAAAATCCTATTTTTAGCATTCAAACCGAAAATAAGATGAACTTCTTACATGCATTCGGATATGAGTAAGCTACTGATTTTCAAAAACATTTGTCACATAATTTCCAACATGTTATTTGATCAAGTGATACCAATGCATGTAATAGTAATCAATAACGTCCGAAAAATAATTTTAACTAGTTTAAGTATTCGGACACATCAACATTCCTAATTCTCTTCTTATGAAATCAAATTGTTCTTCACTTAGAGGTTTTGTAAAGATATCAGCTAGTTGATATTTCGTATCAATGAATTCTATGATTACATCATGATTCGTAACATGATCTCGTATAAAGTGATGTCTGATATCAATATGTTTTGTTCTTGAGTGTTGTATAGAGTTTTTTGTTAGGCATATTGCACTTGTGTTATCACATTTAATGGGAATATTTTTAAGATGAACTTTATAATCTTCTAAGGTATTTTTCATCCAAACAACTTGTGCACAGCATGCACTTGCTGCAATATATTCAGCTTCGGTTGTTGATAGTGCAACCGAGTTTTGTTTCTTAAATGACCAGGAAACAAGGGCATGTCCTAAGAATTGACATGTTCCTGATGTGCTTTTTCTATCTAATCTACAGCCAGCGAAGTCCGCATCAGCATAAGCAATTAACTCAAGCTTCTCTGATTTTGGGTACCATAATCCTAGATTTGTGGTACCATTAAGATATCTGAGTATTCTTTTAACTGCCTTGAGATGAGATATCTTAGGGTTTGATTGAAATCTAGCACAAAATCCTACACTGAACATTATGTCTGGTCTAGTTGCAGTGAGGTAAAGTAAACTTCTTATCATACCCCTATAGGTTTTTTGATCGAAGCTTTCTCCACTTTCATCAATTTCTAACTTAGTGGAGGTGCTCATAGGAGTGTTAATAGCTTTTGAGTTATTCATATTAAACTTCTTTAGTAAACTCATAGCATATTTAGTTTGACTAATAAAGATGCCATTGCTTAGTTGTTTGATTTGTAGACCTAAGAAGAATGTTAACTCTCCCATTAGACTCATTTCGAATTCAAGACTCATAGTTTTAGCAAAGGATTCACAAAGAGATTCATTCGTAGAACCAAAGATAATATCATCAACATAAATTTGAACAATGAGAAAATTATTTTCAAAGTTCTTGATGAATAATGTAGTATCAACCTTGCCTTTTATGAAATTATTTTCAATAAGAAAAGAACTAAGTCTCTCATACCAAGCCCTTGGAGCTTGTTTTAAATCATAGAGAGCTTTAGTTAATCTAAACACATGATTAGGGAGACTATTATTTTCAAATCTAGGAGGTTGTTCAACATAGACTTCTTCGGAAATAAAGCCATTAAGAAAAGCGCTTTTAACATCCATTTGAAATAATTTAAAATTATTACTACTAGCGTAGGCAAGGAGCATTCTTATGGCTTCTAATCGAGCCACAGGAGCGAAGGTTTCTTCATAATCGATACCTTCTTCTTGGTTGAAACCTTTGGCCACTAATCTAGCCTTGTTTCTAACCACGATACCATTTTCATCTTGCTTGTTTCTAAAGACCCATTTAGTACCAATAACTAAATGGTCATTTGGCCTAGGAACAAGCATCCACACCTCATTTCTCTCAAATTGATTCAATTCATCTTGCATTGCGATAATCCATGAATCGTCTTTCATGGCTTCATCAACACATTTGGGTTCAATTTGGGAGAGAAAGGCGGCGTTGGCACAAAAATTTTTAAAAGAAGATCCTGTTTGAACCCCCTTTGATGTGTCTCCTAAGATTAGCTCCTTAGGATGAGCATCTACATACTTCCAATCCTTGGGTAAGGAAATCTGGGAAGTGGATGCATCCAAGTTGCTAGTTGGAGACGGGGTTGCGTTTAAATTCAAAGAATCAAAATTAACATCATCGTCAAGATCATTTTTCCTAATTTCGGAAATCTCATTGAAAACAACATGGATGGATTCTTCAATAATTAAAGTTCTTTTATTGAAAATACGAAAAGCTTTAGAAACCGAAGAATAACTAAGAAAGATTCCTTCATCAGATTTAGCATCGAATTTTCCTAAGTTATCCTTTTCATTTAAGATAAAACATTTACACCCAAAGACTTTAAAATATGAGACATTGGGTTTTTTGTTATTCCATAACTCATAAGGAGTTTTGGTGAGTAAGGGTCTTACTAGAACTCTATTCAAAATATAGCATGCAGTGTTTACGGCTTCGGCCCAAAAATATTTGGGTAGGCTATGTTCATTCAACATGGTTCTTGCCATTTCTTGTAGATTTCGATTTTTTCTTTCTACTACCCCATTTTGTTGAGGATTTCTTGGAGTAGAAAAGTTATGGTTGTATCCATTGAGTTCACAGAATTCTTGGAAGTCATGGTTTTGAAATTCTCCACCATGATCACTTCTAATTGATGAAATCATAGAACCCTTCTGATTTTGAACAAGTTTACAAAACTTGGTAAAATGTTTAAAGCATTCATTCTTTTGTTTTAAGAAGTAGGTCCATGTGTATCTGCTATAGTCATCAACAATGACAAAGGCATACTTGCTACCTCCAAGACTCGATGTAGAGATTGGTCCGAATAAGTCCATATGGATCAATTGTAAGGGCCTAGAGGTGCTTATTTGATTCTTAGCTTTGAAACTACCCTTAATTTGTTTACCTAATTGGCAAGCATCACATACATTATCTTTGATGAACTTGATATAAGGAATTCCTCTTACAAGTTCTTTAGATGATATTTGAGTGATTAGTTTCATGCTAGCATGACCTAATCTTCTATGCCATAGCCAAGCATCCTCATTCATAACCGCAAAACACATTTCATCACATAAATCATTGATGTCAATAGTGTATACGTTATTTTGTTTTAATGCAATCATAGACATGTTCTTATGTGGTTTTTCAATGATGCAAGCATTAGATTCGAATTTGACAGTGTATCCTTTATCACATAATTGACTAATGCTCAAGAGGTTATGTTTTAAACCATCAACTAACAAAACATCTTCAATAAAGAAGTTGGATTTGTTACCTATGGTTCCTTTGCCAATGATTTTACCCTTGTTGTTGTCTCCGAAGGTGACATAGCCTTCGTATATGCTAGTGAGCTTAGAGAATTGAGATGGATCTCCGGTCATATGCCTTGAGCATCCACTATCAAGGTACCATCTCTTGCTCCTAGCTTGCGATGGTGTGGGTTTCTATAAGAAAGGATGATTTTTAGGTACCCATTTGCTTTTAGGTGCCTCAAAGATAGATCTACATTGTTTATCATGTTGCATAGAGTTTATCATGGTTCCTTTAGGAACCCAAATCAATTTGTTTGGACTAATTTTCTTGAATGGACAATAATGCGTCTTGTGTCCAATTTTGCAACAAAAGTTACATTTTGCTTAGTGTTGAACATGTAAGATGGGGCCTTTTATAAAGGTGGTTGGATTTAGGTGAGGAATTCTCACAAATCCAATTCCACTTCTTTTTGGAACGTGACCCTTGTTTGCAAGGATCATGTTCAATGACTTGCTACCAACCTCGAATTTCTTCAAGGTGTCCTTAAGTAGCAGGTTTTCTTTTTGGAGAGTTTCTAGATCATGACATTTGATACATGAATTTAAACTAAAATGATATTCAATTTTTAACTTATCAAAATCACAAGTAAGACTATCATGCTCCTTTTTCAGCAATTTGTATTTTCTATTGATAATCTTGCATTCATCAAATAAGTCATGGAAGGCATTTAATAATTCATCGAAAGATAAATCAGCATCTAATAAATTCGTTACCTCCTCTCCGATGGCCATTAAGGCGTAATGAGCAACTTGCTCGGTGTTGGACTCCTCTTCTTCAGACGCGCTCGAATCATCCCATGTTGCTTTGAGCGCCTTCCTTTTTGTTGTTCTCTTTTTGGCTTGGGGACAATCACTCTTGTAGTGTCCCGGCTTTTTGCACTCATAGCAAATAACTTGGTCTTTCTTGGGTTCAAGTTTACTTTTAGTGTCATTCTTAAACTTGTTTCTTTTAATGAATTTTTTTAATTTTCTTGTTAGAAGTGCCAAGTCATCATCACAGTCCTCATCACTTGAGTTTTCTTTCAAGTGATCTTCCAAAGTTCTAAGTGCCATATCCTTCCTATTCTTTGGAAGGATATCTTCTTGCTCTTCATGAGCTTTGCAAGTCATCTCGTAGGTCATTAATGACCCAATTAGTTCTTCAAGAGGGAAGTTGTTTAGATCTTTTGCCTCTTGAATAGCAGTGATTTTAGGATCCCAACTCTTAGGAAGGGATCTTAGAATCTTATTTACGAGCTCAAAATCCGAAAAACTTTTTCCGAGTCCTTTTAGACCGTTGACAATATCCGTGAAACGGGTAAACATGTCGCCAATAGTCTCACTCGGTTTCATCCGAAAAAGTTCGAAAGAGTGTAACAAAAGATTGATTTTTGACTCTTTCACTCTACTTGTGCATTCATGAGTCACTTCGAGTGTGTGCCAAATATCAAATGCAGTTTCACAAATCGAAACACGATTAAACTCGTTTTTATCAAGTGCACAAAATAAGGCATTCATAGCCTTTGCATTAAGAGCGAAAGCCTTCATCTCCGAATCGTTCCAATCGATCATTGGAAGAGAAGACTTTGAAAAATCATTCTCGACAAGATTCCAGAGTTCAACGTCCATAGAAATAAGAAAGATCCTCATTCGGGTCTTCCAATAGGTGTAGTCCGTCCCATTAAACATGGGTGGACGTGTAATGGAATGGCCCTCTTGGTTTCCGGTGTAAGCCATCTCTCTTGGGTTTTAATCCGTTTGAGAGTTAACCGGGCTCTGATACCAATTGTTAGGATCGAGAGCACTAAGAGGGGGGGGGGGGGTGAATTAGTGCAGCGGAAATCTTTCAGCGATTAAAAACGAAAGCTACGTTCGTTCGATAAAAACTATTTTGATACAAAAGCCGATTCTAAGATTACTTATGATTAAGTGCAGTTTACGTTTAAACACAGTTTGCGTCTAAGCGCAGTTTGCGTCTAAATGCAGTTTGCGTCTAAATGCAGATTGCGTTTAAGCTCAGATTGCGTCTAAGCGCAGTTTGCGTCTAAGCGCAGTTTGCGTCTAAGCGCAGATTGCGTCTAAGCGCAGTTTGCATCTAAACACAGTTTGCGTCTAAGCGCAGTTTACGTCTAAGCTCAGATTCGGAAAGATCTGAACTTAGACACTTGTTCGTAAAAGCGCAAAAGGCAGTTTGTAGTTATAAATGGAATCAAAACGTAAACGTAAACTGCAAAGAAACTCATTCGTAAAAGCGCAGAAGACAGTTTGCAGTTATAAATAGAATCAAAACGTAAATGTAAACTGCAATGTAAAGATCGTACGAAAACACCGATTTACGTCTGAATGCAGATTCGGAAAGATCTGAACTTAGAAACTTGTTCGTAAAAGCGCAAAGAGCAGTAGCTATGTAGGAGGTTTGCAGTAATGATAAAGTGCTAAAAATAAAAGCAAACCAGAGAGTTAGAGTGGTTCGGTCAGTCTTGACCTACTCCACTTTTGGCTTCCTCCACCGACGAGGTCACCGACGTCAACTAGAGGCCTTCCTTCAATAGGCGAAGGCCAACTGCCCTTTTACAGTTTCTCTCCTTTTGACGGGCTCAGGAGACAACCCTTACAGAACCTTTCTCTCCTCTCTTTACAACTCAAGACTTGAAGAACAGAAAGAGGAGAACTTTTGGACTTTACACAAATTTGAGCTCTTAGAATCACAGAAAAGATCAAGAATTCGGTGTGTGTCTGTTTCTTTTTAGTGCTGAATGGGTGGGGTATTTATAGGCCCCAACCCAGTTCAAATTTGGAGCTCAAAACGATCAAATCCTGGAATTCCGGGATCAGGCGGTTGCACCTCCTGACTGGGGCGATTGCCCCGCCTGGCAGAGCTCGAAGACTGAGCCTCTGGGCGGTGCTACCTCTGTCAGGGGCGGTTGCACCTCTCTGCCAGAGCTCGAAGACCGAGCTCAGGCGGTTGCACCGCTTGACTGGAGAGGTTGAACCGCCTGGCAGAGCTCGAAACTTGAGCTCTGGCGATGCTACCTCCTGACAGAGGAGGTTGCACCGCCCAGTCTCGCTCGGAGACTGAGCCCTTGGTGGTTGCACCACTTAGTCTCGCTGGGAGACATAGCCTGGGCGGTGCTACCTCCCTGCCTTGGCGGTTGCACCTCCCATAGCAACCTGGGTCCGAATGGTTTGAACCATTTGACCCAATTTGAGTTCTTCAGGGGCCCAATTGCCCCAGGATTAAGCTAATGGGATCACCTCTCATTTTTAACTTAATCAAAGTGCTAACTACGATTATTTCCTAAGACATATTCTGCAGCTTGCTTTGGTGCGTCACTCGCTTCTTCCGGCGAGTTTCCGGCGAACTTCCGTCGATCATCCGATGAACCCTCGGTGATGCTCCTGCGGACTTCCGGCAAACTCCTGGACTGCGACGATCCACTTGGCAAGTTCTGATGAGCTCCTTTGGCAAGCTTCTGGACTTCTCGGATTTGTTCCCACAGAACCTCCGACGACTGTCCGAACTTCCGTCGAGCTCTCGAACTCCCAACGTGATCATTGTCATGACTCTGGCGCAACTCCTGCTGCATGTCTTACTTTCATCGTAGTTAATCCTGCACACTTATCTCAACACATACATTAGACAACAAATGACAATTGACTTCATCATCAAAATCCGAGCTTCAACAGAATTAGAGTAAGGGAGTGTATGTTTTGATAAGAAGTACTACTTAGCATGGTGATAGATTTGTTTAAGGGGGTATGAGGTGTATTCATATGAATCCAGTGATGTAAGATTGTTAGAGTGGCTCCTATTACTGAAGACTCATGATTTTGGAAGGAAAAGATAGACTTGATAAAAACAATGTGACATGATATAAGGATTTTTTGAGTTTGAGGATCATAGCATCGAAAAACATTATATTCAAGAGAGTAAGTACCCTATGAAGATGCAATGCATGGATCTAGGTGTTAACTTATATGAAGCATAGGGGCATAGCTAGGGATAACATAAACAACCAAATACTTTAAGTTATTAAAGGTTTAAAATTTTATGAAATAGTTTTTCAAATGGTGACTATAGTTGTAAGACTAGAGTAAGCATGCGATTAATGAGGTGGACTACAATTTGAAAGGCTATTGATCAAAAAATTGGTGGCATAAAGGCTTGATGTAAAAGGGTGAGACCAGTTTCAACTATATATCGATGTTTTGTAACTAGTTGAGGAGTATGTGATGGTGACTTGAGATGAAAGATAGGTTTTTAGGGCTTGGTATTCATCTCCTCTATCAAAATAGACCGTTTTAATGATAGACTAGAAGAAGTTCTCGACTAACTTTTTAAAATGAGTAAAAATTATGGAGACTTCATATTTATGTTTGAGAGGGTATAACTATGTATATTTAGTAAAGTAATCTATGAAGATGATATAAAATTTAAAATTATCAAAAGAAGTGGTTGAGGTAGGGCTCTATTTAGTAAAGGAATATATGAAGATGATATAAAATTTAAAATTATCAAAAGAAGTGGTTTAGACAGGGCTTTAGACATCAGCGTAGATAATTTCAAATGGATTGAAATGGGATATGAAAGATGTTCTAATAGATAATCTATATCTTTTATTACTAAGACAAGCTTACGAGAGGAGGCCACCGATGGAGTAGCAGCAAGAAGGGGGGTTGGTGGTGGGTGTAGGGAGTGGAAGGAAGCTGTTGGAGCAGGCAATCTTAGAGAAAATCATTGGCGTAGGGAGTAGAAGGATGCTACATCAAGGGAGATCAAGAGAGAAAAAAATGGAAGAAGAGGCAACAATTTGAGACTTCCTTGTGATGGGCGATCATAGTGAGGAGGAAGGGGGCGCTTACCTCCTATTTCTTCTCGACAATGCTTGCCTCTAGTGATTCGCTGGTGAGGAAGATGTGGGGATGGTGGTCGGAGTGAGCTTGTTAACAACAATGCTCAGTGATAGGGGTAAAAATGGATTTGACGTAACACACCAGATTTGACGTAATACACCCCCACGTCAGACACCCCTGGGCGGCACACTGCCCCAGGGAGCGAGCATTAACACCAACAGTGTGTGCACCCACACCCACCATACCCGAACGACATCATCGTCTGATCCCTCATGACCGGCCGAGGCAGGGGAAGACGTCGACTAACGCCCCCCATACCCTGCAGCAGCTCAGCCTTCCACGCAATGCCCACGATGACGACAGACGCCACCAGAGGTACAGCCCTGCTCCGGTAGGATGGCACATCAGATAACATCAAACTCCCTTATAAATACCCCCGGGCTCCCAACGGGCAGGGGGGGACAATCTCACCCTAAAAACTCCACTCCGAATCACTAACTTGATCGTCGAAGGGGTCGGGCCGAACTACCGACCCGACCTGTGCGCAGGTACTCGACCAAAGTTGACCCTACTCGGCGTCGCGGAACTTTCCAGCCAGACCGCCTGCAGTGACCGCCCCAAGGGGAGCCACGTCTGATCCCAGCCATTCGGAGCCCTGAACCAGCCGCGTCGACCACGAGGTCACGGCTAAAAAAGTTACTTACCATAACAGATTGGCGCTAGAAGGAGGGCCGATCCGAATGTCAAGCGATCAGCGAACCCACATCGGCGGGCCCACAACCGCTAGGCTCCCCACCCCGGGGGAACACCCCCCCGCATGATGAATTCCGCGACGAATGCCCCGCAGCAGCGTCAGAACGCTACTGGCAATTGTTCAACGACCCAGGCTTGTCGCCTCCCGACAGCGCACCCGCTGGCCCATTGCCAGTGTCACCCGAGGCCTTTCACGACCTCGCTCATCAGGTCCGAGCCCTGACAAGCATGGTGCAGACTATCATTCCGATCGTCTCCCAGCGGACCCCTCCGCATGCAACCCGGCCTTCGCAGTGACGGGAGACCCCCGTCCGGACTCACGTACCACTTCCCGAGCTTCCTGGCTCACCTCGGAACCCGATAACTCGGCCCGGGAGCCGGGAAGCAGAAGACACGGCGAGCCGCCCCGAGCCCGAGGCTCCGACCGCCGACTCAACAAATGCCCTACGAGCTCAGTTGCGCCTCGTCAGTCAAAGACTCGACGAAGTACAACAGGAAGTTCGTAAGTCAAGAGGAGAGCTCGGGGCGGACAGACAGCAAGGATCCCCGTTCACCCCCGAGATGCTTCAGCGTGCTGGTCAGTTCATCGCCGCGGAGACTTGGATGGCTGGGAAGTGGGAGGAGCACAAAAAGGTCAAGCCGGAGCCACCCCGACAGCAATAACCCGCCTCCTCCCGGCGAAAGTTGGACAGATCCGACCCAAGGCCTCCTCTCCCCGCCTTGAATTCGTCCCGAACCGAAATATTCCTTCACGAGAAGGGGAAGGGGCTACTCAAGGACCCTCACCCGATGAGGAACCCGTGAGAGCTCGCAGACCGTTCAAAGTATTGCCGATTCCATCGGCAGCACGGGCACGACACTGAGCAGTGCCGCGAGTTGAAGAGGCAAATTGAGGAGCTCATCCTCAAAGGTCACCTCGGCCAATATCTCTGGCCGAACAAAGAGCTGTCACCTCGCCCGGAGGGCCCCATCGAACGACACATCGATATGATAGCCGGTGGTCCCGCATCAGGGGGAGGCTCCATGTCGGGCAGAAAGGCGTATGCCCGAGCCGCTCCAGACGAAGCCTCGGGACACGAGCCCGAGCCCGAGATAACCTTCCCGACCGGAGTGTCCGAGCGACCCGACCACGACGATGCCCTTGTGATATCGGCCAGGGTAGCCAACGCGCAGGTGAGAAGGATCATGCTCGACACGGGGAGCTCGGCCGATATACTTTACTTCGACGCCTTCCAGAAGCTTGGCTTGGTTAGGGAGAATCTGAGCCCGATGTGCTCGGCGCTCACCGGTTTCACAGGAGATTCGATATCGCCCCTGGGGGCTATTACTCTGCCCTGACCCTGGGGGCCCCACCGAGGTCGAAGACGGTGATGACCACCTTCCTGGTGGTCGACTTTCCCACTGCCTACAACGCCATACTCGGTCGGCCGACCCTCAACAAGGTCAGAGCCGTCGTCTCGACCTACTACCAAACCATCAAGTTCCCGACTCACGCTGGAGTCGGAGAAGTTACGGGAAGCCCCCGAGAGTCCAGGCAGTGCTACCTGACCGCCGTTTCTTTACGCAAGAGGGCTAGGACTGAGCCACCACTGGAAGATCCGCGGGAAACAAAGAAGCTGACCCCTCATCCCGAGCCAAGGGGATCCACCATTGACATACCTCTGCGAGAAGCTCAGCCGGACCAGACGGTGAAGATCGGTTCAGAACTGCCCGAGCAGGAACGAGAGCAGCTCGTTGGACTCCTGCGAGAAAATGCCGGCGTCTTCGCCTGGTCCCCATCGGACATGACGGGTGTCGACCCAGGGATCGCACAGCATCATCTCAACATCCCGCCGGACGATCGCCCGGTGAAGCAAAAACCCAAGCGGCAGGCCCCTGACCGACAACGCGCCATACAAGAAGAGGTGGGCTGACTCTTAGCAGCAGGCTTCATAGAAGTAGCCAAATACCCACAATGGCTGTCCAATGTAGTCCTCGTGAAAAAACACAATGGAAGCTGGAGGATGTGCGTTTACTACACCAGTCTCAATAATGCATGCCCTAAAGACTGCTACTCCCTCCCGAAGATCGACCAGCTGGTCGACGCAACGGCCGGACACGCACGCCTCACTTTTATGGACGCCTATTCGGGGTACAACCAGATCAGGATGGCGCCCGAAGACAGAGAGCATACGACTTTCCTCACCGATCAAGGGGTATACTTCTATAAGGTCATGCCATTCGGGCTAAAAAATGCTGGGGCCACATACTAGAGGACGGTGAACAAGATGTTCGCCCATCAGATCGGGAGGAACATGGAAGTTTACGTGGACGATATGATCGTGAAAAGCCAAGAGGCCGGAACGCACCTTGCCGACCTAGCCGAGGCATTCGCCACACTGCGCAAGTTCGGCATGTGACTCAACCCCACAAAATGCGCTTTCGGCGTCACCTCCGGGAAATTCCTTGGGTTCATCGTGCACGAAAGAGGAATTAACGCCAACCCGGAGAAGGTTCAGGCGATAATCAATATGCAGTCCCCCCGGACGATTAAAGACCTACAACAACTTAACGGAAGGCTTGTCGCCCTGTCTCGCTTCCTCGCCCGATCGGGCGATCGCTGCCTCCTATTCTTCAAGGCGCTAAAGAACCCGAAGAACTTCCAGTGGACGTCGGAATCCGAGGAAGCTTTCAAACAAATGAAGCAGCACCTGGCCGGCCTCCCCCGCCTTGCCTCTATCTCTCCCGGGGAAAAGCTGGGCCTCTATTTAGCGGCCTCCCCGCATGCAGTCAGTTCCGTCCTGACCAGGGAAAGCTCCGGCCAGCAACTCCCGATCTACTACGTCAGCCATGTCCTGAGCAGACCCGAGGAGCGTTACCCGCCGATAGAAAAACTCGCACTCGCCCTGGTGCTCTCGGCTCGGAAGTTGCGCCCCTACTTCCAGGCACACCCGGTGGAGGTCATCACCGACCAACCTCTTCGGCAGGTCTTAACAAAATTTGATGTTGCAGGGCAGCTCCTCAAATGGGCGGTGGAGCTCGGCGAACATGATATAAGATACGTGCCCAGGACCGCCATCAAGGCCCAAGCAGTAGCCGACTTCATCGCGGAGCTAACTCAGATAGAGGACAGAGATCTTGAGCAAACCCCCGAGGCTTGGACCCTATACGTTGATGGCTCGGCCAGCTCAAGAGGCGCCGGCGCGGGTTTGGTTCTTCTCGCCCCCGACGGGCGCTCGTTCGAGCGCTCTCTCCGTTTCGGGTTTAAGGCCACTAACAACGAAGCGGAGTACGAGGCGCTCCTAGCAGGACTAAGGCTGGCCCTTGAGATGCAGGTGGCCGCTATACACATCCTCACCGACTCGCAGCTCGTGGCCGAGCAGCTCCGCGGGGGATACGAAGCTAGGGACCCAACCATGGCGAAATACCTGGCACGGGTAAAGGACCTAAGTACCAAGTTCCCTTATTTTACATTATCTAATGTTCCGAGGGGGGAAAACGAGCGAGCCGACGCGCTAGCTAAGCTGGCGTCAAAACCAACCCCCGAAGCATGGCCGAAGATCAAGGAGCTCCCCGCCCGCGCCGTCGAAATAACGACTACGGCTCCAGGCAGCGCGCCGATCACATGGGTACAAGAGCTGCTACGCTTCAAGCGAGATGAGACCCTTCCCCACGACGAAGTTGCGGCCCGGCGCCTACGTTGTACACACGCATGGTACACTGAGGAGAGTGGGCGGCTTTATAAGCGGTCCTTCACCTACCCCCTTCTACGATGCTTGGAGCCTGACGAAGCCCAGACGATCTTGGCCGAGATCCACGAAGGAGTCTGCGGAGAACACATCGGCGGGCGAACCTTGGCACACAAAATACTCCGCCAAGGTTACTACTGGCCGACCATGCGCCGGGACGCGAAAGCTTACGTGCAGCGGTGCGGCTCGTGCCAGGAACACGCCCGCGCACCTCGGCAGCCGGCGGTACCGCTCAGCCCCATCGATTGCGCATGGCTGTTTGCGCAGTGGGGTTTGGACCTGCTTGGACCTTTCCCACCGGCTTCGGGGCAGCGGAGGTACATCATCGCAAGAGTGGACTATTTCACAAAGTGGGTCGAGGCCGAGCCGTTGGCGGCAATCACGGAACAACAAATGGAGAAGTTCGTGTGGAGAAACCTAGTAACTCGGTTCGGGTTGCCCAAAGCCATTATCACGGATAACGGACCTCAGTTCGCTGGCAGAAGGTTCCGGGAGTTTTGTGCCGGTCATGGCATCCAGCTAAGGTTCAGCTCGGTGGCCCACCCTCAAACAAACGGGCTGGCGGAGGTGACCAATCGGTCCATATTGGACGGACTCAAAAAAAGAGTGTCCGTGGCCCGATCGTCCTGGACGGATGAGCTCCCTAGCGTCCTATGGGCACTACGCACTACTCCTAAGACCGCGACTGGTGAGTCCCTGTACAGCCTGACGTTCGGAACTGAAGTTGTCCTACCACCCGAGGTAGCCATCGCCACCCTTCGGACAGAAGGCTACGACGAGAGAGCCTCGGACGAGGGACTTCGAGCCAACCTCGACATGCTCGAAGAGCGACGCGCCGAGGTCCACTTGAAAGCCCTCTCTTACAAGAAGGCCATCGCAAGGGTCTACAACAGGAAGATACGACCCCGGCCGATCAAGTTGAGCGACCTGGTCTTACGCAAGACCGAGGTGAGTGACCCGACCCGAGCAAAGGGAAAGTTGGCTCCCAAATGGGAAGGACCTTATCGGGTCATCGAGGTAGTCCGACCGGGTACTTACAGGCTCACGACAATGGACAGTTCCTCCCTGCTGAGAACATGGAACGTCCAGAACCTTAAAAGGTTTTTTGTCTGAAGAAGACTTTGCCTAGGGGGAATTGTTCGGCTAAAAAAGAGTCTCTTCCAAGTAGGGAGCTTTGCACTCTTTGAAGCTGAACGACATATTGGAGAAAAAAGCCTTCTTTATTTCAGAAACATGGAATTACAAGACTCAACTGCGACAGGACTCGAGGATTACAAAAGAGATTATAGGACTCAACCCAGCTCAGCCGAGCCGGCCCCAAAAAACTCTATCCTAACCGTCGGAACCCCCGACGCTATCGTCGAAAGGAACTTCATCCGGCATATCTACATCTAAATCCTCGGGATGCGAGGCAAACAGATCCACTTCGACTTCCAACCCGGGATGGCGTGTTTGGAACCGGCCCAGGGCAATCCGGTACCCGTACTCGTAGGTGACCTGCCCTGACCGAACCAGCCCGAGCTGGAAGCCCGAAGATTGCTTATAGGCCTCAATTATTTCTTTGTCTTTTTCTTGCCGCCGCTCTCGCTCGACCACCAGAGCTTCCGAGGCCCCCTTCGCCTCGGCCAGGGCCCCCTCCAATCTCTGGGTCAAGGTGGCCACCTCGCCTCGGACCAGGCGAGCCTCGGTCTGCGCCCCCCTCAGGAGCCCTTGGAGACCGTCTTTCTCCTCCTCAACCGCCTTCGCCTCGGACTCCAAGCGAAGGACCTCAGCCTCCAGCGCCGACATGCATTGGTCAGTCACCCCTGCCTCAGTCCGGAGGCGCATCACCTCTGCCTCCAGCTCCGAAGAGCGCTGCTCGACCGCCGCAACCGCCTCCGGAGGCGCCCCCGCGCTAACCTCCTCGAGCTGCTTGCGCAGCTCGGCATTTCGGTCGCACAAGATGCCCAGGGCCCGACCTGCGTCACGTACGCGATCCGCCAATGCCATCGTGTAGTGCTGGCCCTGCAGAAGGAAGGTCAGGACCACCCTCGGACAAACCGTAGGTCGGGAACCAACAGCGGGACGCTTACCCATAGCAACGACTTCATGGATTTACCGAGCAGGACATCCGAGGGCATGGTGTAGAGCTCGCGAGCCATATCTGGATGAAGCCTTCCTCCGATGAACGCGGCTGCAGTCTCCCCATCAGCCCACACCCCAGTCCCGCGGGTCAGTGCCCCCCAGCGGGCTACCAACCAGTCAGAGGGTTGGCCCTCCGAAAGCTCGCCCATCAGGTGCGCCTGGTAGGAGTCGTTCGGCGGCCCCCCGGGCAGACGACACAAATCCCTGATCGAGGGCTCCCTGGGCGCCTTCCCCGCCCTCTCATTGCTCGGGCCGGCCTC
Source organism: Musa acuminata AAA Group (assembly GCF_036884655.1). Lineage (NCBI taxonomy): Eukaryota > Viridiplantae > Streptophyta > Magnoliopsida > Zingiberales > Musaceae > Musa > Musa acuminata. The sequence continues at coordinate 16,878,670 of NC_088327.1, read as the reverse complement.
GCCCCGACCTCGCCCTCCTCACCGGCCGCGCGAGCCCGACTCCGTCGCCCCTTCACATTCCTGAGCCTTCAGAGGAGCTGGTTTCTTCGGAGCGGCAGCCTTAGCCTTCTTTCGAGGACGGTCGCCCTCGAGCAGCACTGGCGCCTCCCTCGTGCCAACGTCCTGGCCGATTGGGCACCGCGGAGATACAGTTGACGGAGCACGCCCTCTACGCACCGTAGTAAGGTTCACCATTTCTACACGAACTTATCGAGCTTGGTTAGTATTCCAAAAGAGAAAAATAAGACAGGAAGGCCTACCGCCACCTCCTTTTTAAGGCATACCTCGAGGTACCGGGCTCAAACCCGCCTCGACCAACCACGCCTCGGTCATCATCCGGATGACTCTGGAGGACGGGAGGATCTCCTTCAATCTACGAAGGGCCTGGAGCTCCCCTTCATCCAAGACCGGGGCGGTATTATCAACCGCGCGCGCCGCCCACCGGAGCCCAAAATCCCAACTCTCCGGGTGGCATACGTAGAAGAAACGGTCCTTCCACCCCTTGTTGCTGGAAGGAGCCCCGCTGACCCGGAAACCCGGTCGGGTAGACAAGTAATAATCCCCCGACCCCTTGGATAGGCGAAAGCAAGAAAGGAAAAGAGACCGGCTCGGGGGAATTTTGGCATAGTAGCATTCCCCTAGGAATGCCACCAGATAGCGCCAGGAATTTGGCGCCATCTGAGAAGGAGAGATGCGCCACCACGAGAGGCAGGAGGTTATGACTGGATGGAACGGGAGGCGCAGCCCGGCCTCGAAGGCATCCACGGTTAGGGCAAAGCCCCTGGGTATGGGATCATACGCCCGCTGCCCCGGTTCGGGGGCAATAAGCGTGAATTCCGCCGGGATACCATAACGATCCTGAAGGGAGCCGAGCGACGACTCGCTCACGGTGGAGTCGAGGTCATGCGGCCACATCAGCGATTCCTCGGACGACGAGCGGGAGCTCGCCAACACCGCCCCCTCGCCGACGTCACCAGAAATAGGAGGCGAAGAAGGAGAGGACAGAGAAGGAGAAGCCATCCTTACCGAGCTTTGGAAAAGAAGGTGGGGCGGCGGATGGGTGCGAGGTTAGGTCGCTCAAAGAAGGGGTCGAGAGAATGCAGGTACCAGAGCATAAGGGAAGCCAACGATGCGCTATTTATAGCCTACTGCCCGCCAAAACAGCGACCTTTCCTCTCCTGAGGTGCGCTACGAAGACGCAAACGTCACACCGCCATAACTATGGCCTGACGCGGCATTTGGTCGCGGCACGGCGCAAAGTACGAAGCCGCTAATCATGTCAGCCTCGAAAATCGGCGACTCCCGAAAGGGGCGGCCCTTTGATCTTCCCCAAGAAAAAAGCAACCTGGCCGCCCGTGCCCACGCACGGTCGAACGACCAACCGCTGGCCAAGAACCGAGTATCTCCTCGGTCGCGCAACGCCCGAGGCCACCACCTCGGTCGCATAACGCCCGAGGCCGCCACCTCGGTCGCGCGGCACCCGAGACCACGCCTGCGCGGCCAGCCCGCCAGCGTCGTGCTCCTCGGCTCTTCGGCTTTATGCCACCCAGGACATGCCTGCGCGGCCAACCCGCCTGCGTCGTGCTCCTCGGCACTTCGGCTTTACGCCACCCAGGTCACGCCTGCGTAGCCAGCCCGCCTGCGTCGTGCTCCTCGGCTCTTTGGCTTTATGCCACCCAGGTCACGCCTGCGTCGTGCTCCTCGGCTCTTCGGCTTTACGCCACCCAGGACACGCCTGCGCGGCCAGCCCGCCTGCGTCGTGCTCCTCGGCTCTTCGGCTTTACGCCACCCAAGACACGCCTGCGCGGCTAGCCGCCTGTGTCGTGCTCCTCGGCACTTCGGCTTTACGCCACCCAGGTCACGCCTGCGCGGCCAGCCCACCTGCGTCGTGCTCCTCGGCTCTTCGGCTTTACGCCACCCAGGTCACGCCCGCGCGGCCAGCCCGCCTGCGTCGTGCCCCTTGGCTCTTCGGCTTTACGCCACCCAGACCACGCCTACGCGGCTTGCCCGCCTGCGCCGTGCTCCTCGGTCATGCGCTATCCGAGACCCCGATCTCTGCTCGGTTTTCTGACCAAGTGGCGCGCCTCGGCCCCATACTGCACGAGACGCGTCCGCGCGGCTATCCCGCCTGAGTCGTACGCCTCGATCCGCGTGACCAGCCCACCGGAAGTAAGAAGCCATGCGTCGGACCCCTTGCATGCAAGAACCGACGCATAGCTCCTTTCGGGGGGGGGAGTATGATAGGGGTAAAAATGGATTTGACGTAACACACCAGATTTGACGTAATACACCCCCACGTCAGACACCCCTGGGCGGCACACTGCCCCAGGGAGCGAGCATTAACACCAACAGTGTGTGCACCCACACCCACCATACCCGAACGACATCATCGTCTGATCCCTCATGACCGGCCGAGGCAGGGGAAGACGTCGACTGACGCCCCCCATACCCTGCAGCGGCTCAGCCTTCCACGCAACGCCCACGACGACGACAGACGCCACCAGAGGTACAGCCCTGCTCTGGCAGGATGGCACATCAGGTAACATCAAACTCACTTATAAATACCCCCGGGATCCCAACGGACAGGGGAGGACAATCTCACCCTAAAAACTCCACTCCGAATCACTAACTTGATCGTCGAAGGGGTCGGGCCGAACTACCAACCCGACCTATGCGTAGGTACTCGACCAAAGCTGACCCTACTCGGCGTCGCGGAACTTTCCAGCCAGACCGCCTGCAGCGGCCGCCACGAGATCCCAAGGGGAGCCATGTCTGATCCCAGCCATTCGGAGCCCTGAACCAGCCGCGTCGACCCCGAGGTCACGGCTAAAAAAGTTACTTACCATAACACTCAGGGCAATAGATGAAGAAGGACGATCAGGTCCTTCATGAAAGTGCCTTCAGTGTCACGATGAAGAGGATGGGTTGGGGCGGGCGATGTATGTCGGGTAGGAGCGCCGATGTTTTATGATCCCAACCCGGTTCCAGAACCTGTCGGTGTTCGCTGCCTAGATTGAGGTTCGTCGGTTTGAAATCCACCAGTTAAATCAATAGCGGTTGTAAGTAGAGTCTGTCACTGAGTAGAAGAGGCAGCTTGAAAGAAACTGACATCATTAGATTAGACTACTTCTGCCGAGCAAGATGTTTCAGTCTGAGAAAGACCGTCGACCAGAAGTTTTGCTACAACCGATGATAGATGAGGAAATCGATTGACGGATGGGTGCTGTTGCTGTAGATCAACGAAGGTAAGAAGGGAAATGCTCGATGCAGAGATAGGCCATTATTGCTGCAGCGACAGTAGGCCAATCAACAGAGAAATTATTGTTGAGCGAAGGGATCGAAGGGAGATAATCGATAGTGGAGAAAGGAGATTGTTCATCATCAGATAGTGAGAAGGGGAAGGCTTGCTCGATGTGCTATGATACCATATTGAATTGAGGAAAGAGATAATTTTTATTTACTTAAGAAATAATATTTATAGATGTATTGAGTAAGATATTTTCCTTATCTTACCATATTGTATTGAGTAAGATAATCTCTATCATGATTAATCAGATCTTTTATCATTAACTAACCAAGAAGATTCAATAAAAAAGGAATTAAAGGGGCGGAAGTGACGTCGAGAAAGGGAGACGCACGATGGCCGACGAAGTCCCAAGAAGAGCGATGTGGGCCGGGCTCCGATCGCAGCTCGTCATGCTCACCTCCCAATTCTTGACGAGCGCCGACGATTATCAGCGTTTCCGCGCCGTCTGCAAATCGTGGCGCTCTGCCATCCCCCTCCGGCCGGATCACCTCCCTACGCAGCTCCCTTTCCTCCTCCTCGTCTCCACGTCTGAACCAAGATTCCGATCCGCCTTCCGCCTCACCGGCGCCTCCACCGGAAATGTTCGCTCGCTACCTAACACAGCCAATATGTCCTGCATTGGCACCTCCTTCGGCTGGCTCATCCTCCTCTCTATGGAAGGCCATTTGATCAACCTCTTCAACCCCGTTACCGCCGAGGACATTCGGCTCCCCTCCCTTGATGGTCTCCCGTTTGATCATGTGGCGCCGGACGCCGATGCGGCCGCGATTGTCGTAGAGAAGGCTGTATTATCCTCGGATCCCACGCTCGACCGCGACTTTGTGGTTGTCCTCTTCATACGCGACGTGAACATTGGATGGTGTACGTGGCGCCAAGGTGACGAATCATGGACGACAAACGCGAATCCTGGGGTGCAACCTGCGTCCCGGATGCGCGACGTCGTTCCCTACGGCAACCGGATGCTGTGCGCGATATACGGCGGCAACGACTGCTTGGCGGTCCTCCAGATTGACCCAGGTCCGCCGGGGAGGGCGACGATTGCCGCATGGTACGGCATGCCGACCTGCGTGCCGCGCACTTATCGCCCCACCCACTTGGTTGTATCGAACGGAGAACTGCTGCTGGTTACGTTCGATTACAATAGGACTGCAGACGGGGAGATGACCCCCGGATTCCGTGTCTTCAGGCTGGACACAGGCGGCATAAACAGGCCGGCGGTGGCCATCGAAGTGGAGGATATCGACAACCGTATCTTGTTCTTGAGCCAGAGCTCGTCCGTGTCCGTCGGCGCGGAGGACTTGGGGTTCCAGGGGAATGCCATCTACTTCGTCTTCAAAGAAGAGATTGAGCAGGGGGAATATAGGTCGCTGTGGAATGTCGGAGTTCAGAACTTAGAAAGTGGTGAGATCACCGAGGTTGTTGATTCGGACGTGACCGATGAGAGCGGGCTAAAGTGGCCGGTACGGTCGTCGGACGTCCCCCGATGGGTGCCGCCCAATCTGCGCAGCTACAATCAATGATGGTAACCCGACGCCTGCTGTTTTTCACCGGTAAAGTGTTCGTCTCATTTCCCTTATGCAGTCAAATCTGAGCAATCGGAATAAGCAATGAAGCCATTGAAGTTTCTTCTTTTGTGTTACACTTCCCTCTCATAAACTGACCCAATAACGCGTTATGTCACTATTAACCCCATGACGGAATGCAGTTTTCTTAATATGCGTATCTATGTTAATTTTATGTCAGGGTATGGCAAGTCTTAATGTTTCTCTCTCTCTCTCTCTCTCTCTCTCTCTCTCCCTCCTTGCGTTTTAAATACTTGGTGTGAAAATGTTATCGGGATTTGATGTTTTGGTTTGAGCGGTAGCTCGTCAGAGCTCAGTCCATCGCTAGTGATCTCCCCTTCCAACGTTGTAGTGATCAACGTAGAAGCTACTATGAGAATGCCACGATTCCTTCCCAGAATTGGCCTGCGATTTTTTTCTAAAATCCAAGTGTATCTCCTTCTTCATGCATGGATGCCATACTCTCCCCACCTCATCCACGTGGAATGGACCCCATCCCTCCGCTAGTTAGTAGGCGAAGCTTTCACAAATTGGGTTTAGCTTCTCCATCCGAATTGCATCCTACCACCTAACACATGGGTGCAAAGTAGATCGCTTCCTCATCTTATCTTGTATTGATAAGGTGGTTGCCACATCCTCATCCATCATGTTGTTACAGAGATTGATCTAAAAATTATACACTTTATCATGGGAATCTGAGTTTTTCTAAAGATGGAGTGCTTTACATAGATCAAAAGTATCCAAGGAAAATTATTGAAAAAACTTGCTTATCGGGTACTTTGTTAGTAACACCCTCCTTTTTCACACCATCAATAACCCAATGAATTCTATTTGGAAACTTGTAGGATCTCTTCAAATCTTTTCTTTTGAAGTAAAAATTTTTATTTTTAAATATGATAATTAAGACGATCTTATTAGAGTTATGGAATCTTAACCTTGGTACATTCGTAACAAATTACTCATTCTTCGTCCTTGAAATTATGATTCTTAATTGAAAAAAATTAATTTTTCTGCTATCCCACTATGGGTAAGATTCTACAATCTCCTAGACACAAACCTTTTGTTTTTGAAGTGTCTAAATTTCTTAGTTCAATAATAAGTGGTATAGAGGTTTCTGCATGCAAAAAAGTTCATTGATTCTATTTAAATTACTCTAAATGACAAGTATAACTATATCATTAGCGTTGAATACAATTAAAATCTTGCACACTACTCCCCGTACAATATGCTTTATCATGCAATAATGAATTGCTTAAAATCAAACGCAAAAATACAATGTTGAATCGGGAGTGCTAGCAAATGCACATTCAGATTTTGTACGCCTTTCAAAAGATATATGTGAAACAGTTACTAAAAGTGATGGTAAGTTGGGAGATCAGCCTTCAGAAGGATGTGATATTATAAATACTTTTAATCTTTCCCTCTAAAAGGGCTCAAGTTTCGTGTGACAAGTAGTAGCTTGTAGCTCCTATCAATCGAGTCATTATGCATAAACTCAAAATTAGATCCTCCAGCTAAGACTACTAAAGCAGTTCGAAGGCCTAGTGTAAGCAACACCACAAATATATTCTCCCCCCATTGGTAATGATAGATTTTCATGAGTGTAGAAAAATATAGGGTTACTATCCTAAACCCCTGAGTAAATATCCAAAATTCTAACCTTATGATTAATTTTCATATATGAAATATTAGGGGTCTTAATGCATCTTCTAAATACTAGATTGTTAGGGTTTCTACCGTTAAGAACTTAATGTTTCATTCTGCAGCCTTGGGTTCAAGTAAATATAGTACTATTCACCAAGAGGATCATCGCGAAATTCAGGAGTTTGCCGGGAGTCCGCCGGAGCATCGCCGAGGGTTCGTTGGATGTTCGCCGAAAGTTCGCCGGAAGCTCGCTAGAAGAAGCAATTGACACACCGGAACAAGATTTATAGTATTGATATCTTAATTATCGTAGTTAGTATATAGATTAAGTTAGGATTGGGAGGTGATCCCATTAACTTAATCAGGGGCCAACTGGGCCCTTAACAGACCCAAATTGGGTCGAATGGAATAGCCCATTCGAACCCAGAATTCCTGGCCGGCGATGGTACCGCCCAGGAGACTCAATCTCCCAAGAGTTCTGGGTGGTAGTACCACCCCTGTCAAGTGGTGGTACCGCTGGCAGTTATTACTGCCAGCGGTGGTACCGCCCTTGTTAGGCGGTGGTATCGCCTGAGCTTGGTCTCCGAGCGATGTCAGGCGGTAGTACCGCCCAGACTGAGCGGTAGTACCACTCAGTGACAGATGACAGGCGGTAGTACCACCCAGTTATGATGGTGGTACCGCTAGGACCTCGGAAGTCTAGGAATAGACACTTTTGAGCTCTAATTTCAAACTAATTTTGGCCTATATAAATCCCACCCTTTCCTGCATGAAAGGGTACCGAAAGCTTATTTTAACTTTGAGTATTTGAGAGCTTAAAAGTATTTTAAAAGGCTAGAGTTCTTCTCCCTCTTTCTTTCTAAGTGTTGATCATTCAAGAGAGGAGTGAAAACTTGTAAGGGTTGTCTCCTAAGCCCGTCAAAAGGAGAAAAGCTGTAAAAGGGTGGTTGGTCTTCGCCTATTGAAGGAAGGCCTCTAGTGGACGTTGGTGACCTCATCGGAGGAAGAAGCCAAAAGTGGATGTAGGTCAAGATTGACCGAACCACTCTAAATCTCGGCGTGCATTTACTTTCTTCTTTTTATCTTAACTACAAACTGCCTTCATTGCTTTACATCAACTACACTTTCGCATGCTCTTAATTTAAAGATATTTCTGAATCGATTTTTATCGAAATCAGATTCTATCATACGAAAGTCATTTTAACAGACGAAAGTTTTCCGCTGCACTAATTCACCCTTCCCCCCTCTTAGTGCTCTTGATCCTAACAGAGACAACCCTTACAAGCACTCACTACCCTGGGCAGTACCACCGCCCAGGTCTGGTGATACCACCGCCTGGGGGGCAGTGATGGGTGGTACCATCGCCCAGATTGGCGGTACCACTGCCTGGCACCCTGCTAGGGGTGGTACAATCGCCCAGACTAGCGGCACCACTGCTTGACACAATCTCGAAAACTGTACCATGATGGTGAGACTTCTTGGGGCCCTATTTATGCTTCTTATTGGGCCCAACACAGTTCTTACATAGGCCTAGTTGGCCCCTAATTGGGTTGGCCCAAATCCAAGCCCAATTACGTGCTAACTACGAAATCCTAAGACATTTGCTAAGCTAAACAAGTCCTTATGTCTATTCTTCCGATGAGCTTCCGGCGAACTTCCGATGATCTCTTGGCAATGTTCCTGCGGGCTCCTGGCAAGCTCTTGGACTTTGCGACGATCTTCTTGGTGAGTTCCGATAAGCTTCTCTGGCAAGCTCCAAGACTTCTCGGTTGGTTCCTCTAAAACTTTCGACGAATGTTCGGACTTCCGAAGAACTCTCGAACTCCTAACAAAGTTGCGTCCTTGACTCCGGGACTTCATTTTGCTTCATGCCTTGCTATTATAGTTAATCCTACACATGTAAAACATACTTCGATCTAGACAATTAATACTAAGCATTTAATCATGTTGTCCGGTATCTCATTGGTCTCTCGACGCTTCGTCTGATTCTTCGACGCATCGTCCTCTCTTACGGCCTATTGCCCAATCGGCCAATTGACTCCGTAACTCCGATATCCTTAGCACAATATCCGCTCTTCTTGGCTTGATGCCTGAATCCATGGCCCGAAGCCTTCTATCGATACGTCGACCGTTCCTCCATCTTGACGTCCAATATTCTGACATGTTATCCTTTGGTACTATATGATTCTTCCTACTTTAATTGTCTCTTCCTGATCGAAGCATCCTACGTCACTCAAAACACAGATTAAATCATAAACACACATCAATTGGTTTCATCATCAAAATTCAAGATTCAACAATCTCCCCCTTTTTAACGATGATAACCAATCGATGACGGAGTTAACCTTAACTCCCGAAGTTTAAACAAACTCCTCCTATCAATATGCCGTATTGATAGAAACTCTTGGATTTAAGCAACATGTCATACATGTCACCATAAACTTATGCATAACATCATACTTCTCCCCCTTTGTCATCAACTCTCATGTGTTTAGGCATAACAGTTTTAAAATCATTGCATATTACACATAATTTCCAAATTGATCATCATGCAATTTTGCTATCATCATAGATATGTAAGGTAGTAAGATAGCATGTTCTACTTCATACAAGCTAGCAAATTTTACAATATTTTAGAATATGCAAGCTAGCAGTTTTGAGATGTTCAAGAAAGCAATACTTGCTTCTTGAAATATGCAAGTTGTAAGCTAGCAAATTTTTGCTTCCTTTGCAATGTTTGAGCTAGAAATTTTGCTTCCGTTGCAAAGTGCAAGTTAGCATTTTTTGTATCTTTGAGATAGACAAGATAGCACTTTTGCAATTTTTGTTTCTTAAGATAGGCAAACTAGTGATGTTCAAGATAGCAAGCTCTTTCTTCTCTTTTGAGAAGTGTCATTTTTTGCTTCCTTTACAAAGTGCAAGCTAGCAAAATTTTACTTCATTCATGAATTGTGCGAGTTAGCAAATTTGCTTTCTAGCAAATTTTGCTCTCCCTTTGTCATTGTCAAAAAGAAGGGAAGACCCTTTATATCAATTTTCAAATTATGACAAAAGTAAATATCATAGATGAAAATTAAAGTCATGAATGTCAAAACTATTATTTTATCATGAATATTTCATCATTGCATGCATCATTATCATAAGTGTTTCACATCATGATGGTATCAATTTTATCAATTTATATCCTACCATGCATGATCAAAACGTCTCCCCATTTTATCATTGTAAACAAGAAAGAAGAAGGGAAGAACATAAAAGTGTAAAATATTTCAATCATTTCAAGGCATTCGTATTATAAATACAAAGAAATTATGTCATCAAAGATAAGACCACTTGAATTATAAAAGACATGATTTATTTCAACAAATCTCCTTATTTTTTTTAAAAAATATCAAAAAGAAATATAGGAGATCAAATATTATAGTATCTTGATTCTTGCATAAGAAATCTTAAGTCATAAATTTCGAAAAATCAAGATAAGTCTTGTTTAAATTCAAATCGTCAAATCATCAAAATGTCGACGTTACTTTTGAAGAGATTCAAAATGGCATAAATAATTTTATTTATCTCTTAGTGAAAAATCGATAAGGTAGGGATTTGAGAAGTTTTCAAGAAAAATACTTTCCTCTTTTTAGTTATTTCAATTCATGTGATTTATTTCATTTTTGCCAAGTAAACACATGCATTAACATTTAAAACCGAAAAAGAACTTTCATTACGGCAAAGATCGATAATTCATAAATCATAAAAATCATCATATATCATTTTAAAAGATAAACTCATTAAGCATGATTATTATCAAGCATAATTTCATATTTTCAGTCAAAAATCATTTTGTTTGTTTATTATAAAATATGTATTTTTCATGATTATTTTGAAAATTTCTAGAATGATAAGCATGATTCCTAATTTTTGTATTTTCATTACATTATGCAATTTTAAAAAAAAATTCTAAACTAAATAAAAAGAAAATACATCATATAAAGCATCAAGTAATTTCAAAATAAATTAAGGGGGTTTCGATTACCTCATCGTCGAATGTCGTTAAGGCATAGCCACCTCGCCTTTCTTGATTTTCTCCTCGTCTTGGGGGGAGCTCGATTCATCCCAACTTTTGTTCTTCTTCTTATGTTCAAAGTAAGTAGTTGCATTCTTTTTGTTCTTAAAATTTTGTTTTATTAACTTTTTAAAATTTTTAGTGAGTTCAAGTTCACCATCACTTGAGCTTATTCTCGAGTGGTCTTCAATTGTTCTATGTCTAAAATCCTTCCTATTCTTTGGAAGGTGGTTCTTAAGTTCTTCACGTGCATTGTACGTTAATTCATAGGCTATCAAAGTCCCTATTAGTTCTTCAAGAGGGAAATGGTTCAAATCTTTTGATTCTTGTAAAGTCGTTACTTTCGATTCCCACGTTTTAGAAAGTGATCTTAAGATCTTGTTAACAAGTTCAAAATCCGAAAAACATTTGCCAAGAGCTTTTAAACCATCGACGACATACATAAAATGGGTGTACATGTCAATAATGGTTTTGCTTGGCTTCATTTGAAAAAGCTCGAAATCATGCATTAAAAAATTAATTTTTGAATCTTTAACTTTGCTAGTCCTTTCATGTGTGATTTCAAAAGTGCACCAAATATCAAGAACCGTTTCGCAAGTAGAAACACGATTAAACTCATTTCTATCTAAGACGCAAAACAAAGCATTCATAGCCTTTGCATTTAGAGAAAACGTCTTCTTCTCCAAATCATTCCAATGGTTCATCGGAAGAGAAGACATTTGAAAACCAGATTCGACTATGTGCCACAAATCAAGATTTAATGAAAGCAAGAAAACTCTCATTCGAGTTTTCCAATATGTGTAGTCTGTCCTATTGAAACAGGGAGGACGAATGAGGGAGTGACCCTCTTGAAAGCCGAAAAGAGCCATTTCTATTTGGGTGTTAAACCAAATTAGAAAACCATGGCTTTGATACCAATTGTTAGGATTAAGAGCCGGCACTAAGAGGGGGGGGTAAATTAGTGCAGTGGATAAAAATGTTAGTTTCGAAAAATCTTTCATACAATGAAAACCGAACTCGGAAGTACTTAACTTAAAAGCATGTTCGTAAAGGTGTGCAGTAAAACTAATGAGGAAGTAATGCACGTATGGAGGTTTGCAATAAGGTAAATGGCAATAAGTAAATGCAAACCAGAGGACACACCAATTTTATAGTGGTTCGGTCGTCATGACCTACATCCACTCCGTCGATTCCTCTTCCGTTGAGGCCACCAACATCCACTAACGATCTTCCTTTACTAGGTGAAGATCAACCTCCTTCTTACACCCCTCTTCGCTTTTTACCGGGTTTAGGAGACAACCCTTACAAGCACTCACTCCTCTCAAACTAATCTAATACTTAGACTCAAAGAGGAGGATTCTCACAAGAGATTACAATAGCGTTTTTTCCTCTTTAAACTCTCTGTGCTTGTGTTCTTTAACCAGGGATGAGAGGGGTATTTCCCATCCAGGGTTCCCCAGGCATGGGCGGTACCACCGCTTGTGTTGGGCGGTACCACCTCCTAGTGTCAGTCTGACGCTGACATTGCCCTGGGCGGTACCACTGCCCAGGTCTGGTGATACCACTGCCTGGGGGGTAGTGATGGGTGGTACCATCGCCCAGACTGGCGGTACCACTGCCTGGCACCTTGCCAAGGGTGGTACAACCGCCCAGACTAGCGGCACCACTACCTAAAATAGTCTCGAAGATTGTGCCATGATGGTGAGACTTCTTGGGGCACTATTTAGGCTTCTTATTGGGCCCAAGACAGTTCTTACATGGGCCTAGTTGGCCCAAATCCAAGCCTAATTACGTGCTAACTACGAAATCCTAAGATATTTGCTAAGCTAAATAAGTCCCTATGTCTATTCTTCCGATGAGCTTCCGGCGAACTTCCGATGATCTCTTGGCAATTTTCCTGCGGACTCCTAGCAAGCTCTTGGACTTTGTGACAATCTTCTTAGCAAGTTCCGACGAGCTTCTCTGGCAAGCTCCGAGACTTCTCGGCTGGTTCCTCTAAAACTTCCGACGAGATCACTAGCATCCACTAGAGGCCTTCCTTCAATAGGCGAAGGCCAATCACCCTTTACACCCCTCTTCTCCTTTTACCAGGTTTAGGAGATAACCCTTACAAGCACTCACACTCCTCTCTTATAGATTTCTAACACTTAGAGTAGAGGAGAGAAATCTAAAGAGATTGCAGTAGCGTTTTTCTACTTTTAAACTCTTTGTGCTTATGTTCTTTAACTAGGGATGTGAGGGGTATTTATAGGCTTCAAGTTGATTCAAACTTGGAGCATAAAACTTTCCCATCCCGGGTTCCCCGAGCACGGGCGGTACCACCGCTTGCGTTGGGCGGTACCACCGCCCAATGTCAGTTTGACTGACATTGTCCTAGACGGTACCACTGCCCAGGTCTGGTGGTACCATTGCTTGGGGGCCAGTGCTGGGTGGTATCACCGCCCAGACTGATGGTACCATCGCCTGGTACCCTGCCAGGGGCGGTACAATCGCCCAAACTGGCGATACCACTACCTGACATAGTCTCGAAGACTGTGCCATGATAGTAAGATTTCTTGGGGCACTTTTGGGCTTCTTATTAGGCCCAATACAATCCTTACATGGGCCTAGTTGGCCCTTAATTGGGTTGGCCCAAATCTAAGCCCAATTACGTGCTAACTACGTAATCCTAAGACATTTGCTAAGCTAAACAAGTCCCTATGTCTATTCTTCCGGCGAGCTTCCGATGATCTCTCGGCAATGTTCCGGCGGACTCCTGGGAAGCTCCTAGACTTCACAATGATCTTCTTGGTGAGTTCCAATGAGCTTCTCTGGCAAGCTCCGTGACTTCTCGGCTGGTTCCCACAGAACTTCCGATGAACGTCCGGACTTCCGACGAACTCTCGAACTCCCAATGATGTCGCTTCCTTGACTCTGACATTTTATTTTGCTTCATGCCTTGCCATCGTAGTTAATCCTGCACATGAAAAACATACTTCGATCTAGACAATTAATACTAAGTAATAATCAAGTTGTCTGGCATGTCATTGGTCCTTTGACGCTTCATCCGATTCTTCGGCGCATCGTCCTCTCTTGCGGCCTATTGCCCAATCAGCCAGTTGACTCCGCAATTCTGATATCCTTGGTGTAATATCCGCACTTCTTGTCCCGATGCTCAAATCCACGGCCCGAAGCCTTCTGTCAATACGTTGACCGTTCCATTGGCCCGACGTCCAATCTTCTGACATGTTTTCCCCCGGAACAACATGATATTTCCTGCTTTAATTGTCTCATCCTGATCGAAGCATCCTGTATCACTCAATACGCAGATTAAAACATAAACACATATTGATTAGTTTTATTATCAAAATTTGAGATTCAATAATCTTCTCCTTTTTTATGATGACAACCAATCGACGACGGAGTTAATCTTAACTCCCGGAGTTTAAACAAACTCCCCCTATCAATATGGCATATTGATAGAAACTCTTGGATTCAAAAATCCAAGTAATATGACATGGTCAAATCATGCATGACATCAACATACTTCTCCCCCTTTGTCATCAACAAAAAGGAGAAGTATAATTCTCATGTGTTTAGAAATATAGATTCAAATCGTTGCATGAAAAGCATAATATCAAGTTTTTATCATCATGCAATTTTGCTATCAAATTTAGTAAGTATTACATGATGCTTAGAACATTTAAGCTATCAAGTCGTAGATATGCTTGGTAGTAAGATAGCATGTTCTACTTCATACAAGCTAGCAAATTTAAAGATGTGCTAAGTTGGCATATTTGCTTTTCTTTGCGATGTGCAAGATAGCATTTCTTTATAATGTTCAAGATAGCAAGTTGTACATCTTGCTAGCTAGCAAATTAGAGATGTTCAAGAAAGTAACTCTTTCTTCTTGAAATATGCAAGTTGCAAGCTAGCAAATTTTTGCTTCCTTTGCAATGTTTGAGCTAGCAATTTTGCTTCCGTTGTAAAGTGCAAGTTTACATCTTGAGATAGACAAGATGCATTTTTGGTATCCAAATTTATAGTATGCAAGCTATCAGCTTTTACACATAAAAAAGTTAGCAAAATTTTCATCTTTTGAGATGTGCAAGATGAACTATTTTGCCTCTTTATGAAATGTGTAACTTGGCAAACATTGTTTCTCTTAAGATTTGCAAGATAGCATTTCCTGCTTCCTTTTTGAGATTAGCAAGCTAGCAAGTTTGCCTCTTTTCATGATGTGCATGCTAGGAAATCTTTCTTCCCCTTTGTCATTGGCAAAAAGAGGGGAATAACAAAAACAATGATGCAATTCATCAATTTTCAAATTATGACAAAAATGAAGTATCATTCTTATTGCAATATGTCATAGTTGAGATAAACCTTGAATTTAGATTGAGTTCAAGTCAATGCAATTCTAATCATGATTCACATCATATGTAATACATCATGTACATCATTATCATAAGTATTACATGCATCATTTCAAATTCATGAATATTTCATGCATTCATATCATCACATAAAGAATATCAAGAAGAATTAGTTGGGTAATGAGATAAATATTTCATGAATATAGGATTTGTAAAAATCATATCATGAGAGATAAAATATTAAGGATCGTGTAAATAACAAAAGACATGATTCATTTTGATAAATAATTTCTTTAATAAAATGCAAGAAGTCATGGTGAATGATCTTGATTTACATAAAGTTTCAAAATATAATTATCAAGATTATGATTAGTTTTATAGATCTACTCTTTAGTAAATGATAAAAGGAAACATAGGAGATATAGGATTTCAATTTATGCATATAAAATTTTGACTTAAAGCATAAGAAATCTCAATTTACCAATTTTAAAAAATCAAGATAAAGCTCATTTAAATTTAAATCATCAAATCAAGATCATTTTTAAAAGATTCACAAAAGTGATACAAATAGATTCATTAATCTCCTTTTTGGAAAAATTGATAAAGTCAAAAAAATAAAATTTTTAAGGAGAAATCTTTCCACCTTTTTGTTGTTTTAATTCATGTGATTTATTTTATACATGCATGTTCTTTTCTTTTATACTAAATAAAAACATGCAATAACGTTTAGGATCGAAAAATAAATTTCGTCATAGAAACCATCAAGACCAATAAATCACAAAAATCATCATGTATAACTTTAAAATCTCATGCATAAAATCGTTAATCATGGTATCAAAATATTTAATATTTTCATTCCATCATTATGCATTACTTCAAATCAAACATGATTTTATTTAATCAAAATCGAGAAATAACAATGGAAATCAACATGATAAACATTATTACTTCTTAACCATGATTTCATATTTTCAATGAAAATCAATTTGTTTATTTATTATAAAATATGTAAATTTTTTATTATCATTTTCTAAATTACTAGCATAATCATAATTTTTTCATTTTCATTTTTAAACATGTAATTTTCAAGAAAATTAATTCTAAACTAAAAAAAGAAAATACATTATGAAAAGCATCATGTAATTTCAAAATAAATTAAAGGCATTTTGATTACCTCAATGTCGAAAGGAGTTAAGGCGTAGTTTGCCACCTCACATTTGTTGTTTTTCTCCTCGTCTTCGGAGGAGCTCAATTCATCCCAATTTGTGTTCTTCTTCTTGCGTTCAAAACAAGTAGTTCTATTATTTTTACTTTTTAATTTTTGTTTCATTTATAGTGTAAGTTCACCATCACTTGAGCTTATGCTCGAGTGGTCTTCTTTTGTTCGATGTTCCAAATTCTTCCTGTTCTTTGGAAAGTTGTTCTCGAGTTCCCTTTTTACCACATTGTTCATTTCATAGGTCATTAAAGACCTAGTTAGTTCTTTGAGCGGACGGTTGTTTATGTTTTTAGCTTCTTGTATGACCATTACTTTAGAGTTCCAAGTTTTAGAAAGCGATCGTAAAATCTTTTTTACAAGTTCAAAATTCGAAAAACATTTGCTAAGAGTTTTTAAACCATTGACGACATCCGTAAAATGGGTGTACATGTCAACAAAGGTTTCGCTCGGCTTCATTAAAAAAAGCTCGAAATCATGTATTAAAAAATTAATTTTTAAAAATTTAACATTCCTAGTCCCTTCATGTGTTATTTCAAGAGTGTGCCAAATATCGAAAGCCGTTTCGCAAGTAGAAACATGATTAAACTCATTTCTATCTAAGATGCAAAACAAGGCATTCATAGCCTTTGCATTTAGAGAAAATGTCTTCTTCTCCAAATCATTCCAATGGTTTATTAGAAGAGAAGACATTTGAAAACCATTTTCGACTAAATTCCATAAATCGAGATTCAACGAAAGCAAGAAAACTCTCATTCGAGTTTTCCAATAAATGTAGTCTGTCCCATTAAAAAAGGGAGGACGAATGAGAGAGTGATCCTCTTGAAAGCCGAAAAGAGCGAATTAGTGCAGCGGTAAGATAATGACGGTTTAAAAACTTTTGTATGATAAAATCGTTTCCGACGTAAAACCGTTTTCAGAAACTTAACTTGAAAGCGAGTTCGTAAAGGAGTGCAGCAAAAGTAATGAGGAAGTAAAGCACATATGGAGGTTTGCAGTAAGGTAAATAGCAATAAGTAAATGCAAACCAGAGTTTTAGAGTGGTTCGATCAATGTGACCTACATCCACTTTTGGCTTCCTCCTCCGACGAGGTCACCGGCATCCACTAGAGGCCTTCCTTCAATAGGTGAAGGCCAATCATCCTTTACACCCCTCTTCTCCTTTTACCGAGTTTAGGAGATAACCCTTACAAGTACTCACGCTCCTCTCTTATAGATTTCTAACACTTAGAGTAGAGGAGGGAATTCTAAAGAAATTGCAATAGTGTTTCTCTACTTTTAAACTCTCTATGCTTGTGTTCTTTAACTAGGGATGGGAGGGGTATTTATAGGCTTCAAGTTGATTCAAACTTGGTGCCTAAAACTTTCCCATCTCGGGTTCCTCGCGCATGGGCAGTACCACCACCTAGTGTTAGTTTGACTGACATTGTCCTGGGCGATACCACTGCCTGACATAGTCTCGAAGATTGTGCCATGACAGTGAGACTTCTTAGGGCACTATTTGGGCTTCTTATTGGGCCCAACACAGTCCTTACATGGGCCTAGCTAGCCCCTAATTGTGTTGGCCCAAATCCAAGCCCAATTACGTGCTAACTATGAAATCCTAAAACATTTTGCTAAGCTAAACAAGTCCCTATGTCTATTCTTCTAGCGAGCTTCCGATGATCTCTCAGCAATGTTCCGGTGGACTCCCGGCAAGCTTCTAGACTTCATGATGATCTTCTTGGCGAGTTCCGACGAGCTTCTCTAGCAAGTTCCGCGACTTCTTGGCTGGTTCCCGCAGAACTTCCAACGAACGTTCGGACTTCCAACGAACTCTCAAACTCCCAACGATGTCGCTTCCTTGACTCTAGGACTTCATTTTGCTTTATGCCTTGTCATTGTAGTTAATCCTGCATATGTAAAATATACTTCGATCTAGACAATTAATACTAAGCAATAATCAAGTTGTCCAGCATGTCATTGGTCCCTCGACGCTTCGTCCGATTCTTCGACGCATCATCCTCTCTTGCGGCCTATTGCCCAATCGGCCAATTGACTCCGCAACTCCGATATCCTTGGTGCAATATCTACACTACTTGGCCCGATGTCCGAATCTATGGCCCGAATCCTTCTGTCAATACATCGATCATTCCATCGACCCGACGTCCAATCTTTTGACATGTTTTCCCTTGGCACAACATGATATTTCCTATTTTAATTATCTCATCCTGATTGAAGCATCCTGCGTCACTCAAAACACAGATTAAAACATAAACACATATTGATTGGTTTCATCATCAAAATATGAGATTCAACATCTCTAGCAAGCTTTGAGACTTCTCGGTTGGTTCCTCCAGAACTTCTGACGAACGTCCGGACTTCGTACGAACTCTCGAACTCCTAACGATGTCGCGTCCTTGACTCCGGGAATTCATTTTGCTTCATGCTTTGCTATCTTAGTTAATCCTGCACATGTAAAACATACTTCGATCTAGACAATTAATACTAAGCATTTAATCATGCTGTCCGGTATGTCATTGGTCTCTCGACGCTTCGTTCGATTCTTCGGCGCATCGTCCTCTCTTGTAGTCTATTGCCCAATCGGCCAGTTGACTCTGCAACTCTGATATCCTTAGCGCAATATCTGCTCTTCTTGGCCCGATGCCCGAATCCACGGACCGAAGCCTTCTGTCCATACCTCGATCGTTCCTCTGGCTTGATGTCTAATATTCTGACATGTTATCCTCCGGCATAACATGATTCTTCCTGCTTTAATTGTCTCATCCTGATCGAAGCATCCTACATAACTCAAAACGTAGATTAAATAATAACACATATCAATTGATTTAATCATCAAAATCCGAGATTCAACAAATGATACATATAATTTAAGTTTTAGAAAAAGTTAAAGTTCATCTTGTCGAGAAAGAGGAAGTGACGGAGATCGTTGCGACAAACAAAGGCGGAGAGACAAAGGTAGGATAGACTGAGAGAGAGCTAGACTACCACATCGTATATGTGGTGAGTGGGGGCGTAGGAGAGGATGAAGTGGGAGGTGGTAGGAACGAAGATACCCAAAGGAGGAAGAGGGACCAGAAGAGCATTGTATACCTAGCATCAGACTAGTCGACGTATATCCACTTGAGGTAGGATCGAAAGTTCTTAAGCTTATTGTCAACGTGGGAGAGGCTACATGTGTATGATGCCCTACTAGGCAATAATGGCTCGGTACTACTACTGGTGGTTGTTTTCATGACTACGCTTCCTCCTCCTACCATTGATGGCGGTCTCAGTTTTTTTTAAACTTAAATTATATATGTTATTATACTAATAGTTTATTATGAGTAGGCATTTCATATAAGTATACTATGTCTATTAACTTAGACTTAACGAGAGGGGCTTATATACTACGTTTTTAAATATATAAGGGTTATTTTAGACACGAGTAAACTACAAGGGCTAAGATAGACCTTAACCCTACATAAACTAAGAATCTTATATCTTAAATCATTTATAACTTTTAATGTAAATAATAATTTGTAGTAAATTTTTGGTAGATCTTCTATGAATTAAACTATATTCAACCTATAAATTCACTTAAATTCGACTATCAATTTGTCAACAATTTAATTTATAATCAAATGACCTAATTACTATAGGTCAAACAACTACACTAATTTGCAAAGAAATCTTATATCACTATTATTGTTAAGTAAAACATCTTGTATTGTATGAAATTTTACTCAAACCCATAAGGCATACAAAACTAAACATATATAAAATTTCAGCTCGAAAGAGAATTATTTACAAGTTAAAGTACCCTCCTAATTCAACCACCATCACCGATTATATTCTATTAAAAATATATTAAGGTTGTTTGGTCTTCTCAGGCTCATATCTTGATATACTGAAATAGTATTCACCAAATTTCAAAGCTTACATAACCCTCAAAAATATTTTTAGGAGCAAGAGATAATAGTATCTCTAAGATAATCAAATCATGTTTTACAGAAAACTGATAATACGATTTTTTAGGTAGAAAATGAACGAACTCGCGAGAATACTTCAATAAGATTAAAAAATAGTTCACCACCAAGTTTAAAATCACAAAGGGAGAGTTTAAAGGAGCACTCTAAGAGAGCTTATGCCAAAATATCATCAATTTCTAAAGTTCTTTCTAAGTCCTAAATAACTAAATAAGTACTAGTGCATGAAACAACCCTTCATGCATAGGAAATTTTGAAATTAAGTGTTTTATAACTAGTAACCAACTTCTTTAATGCATTCCTTGGTCATGAAGAAAAGCACATTGAAACAGTTATAACTTCATCAAAGGAATGTGCTAATGAGCTATCATATTTGAGTGGGCTGAGTTGAAAACTATGAGTCAACATTATAGGCTGAAAATAATACCATTACATCAGCAAGGTCCATATGAGCATATTGTAGCAAATTAGACAATCTCGTGTCAATCTCCCCTGGTTGAAAAAGATTTGTCCTCAGATCCTTGTTTGTTCCATCAACATTATTATGAAAATGACTTAAATCAGTCACATTAAATGTTGGGGATACTCCGTAATCTTCAAATAACTCGATCTCATAAGTATTTTTACCAATTCTCTTAAGCACCCTGAATGGACCATCTGCCTTTAGTTTCAATTTTCTAAATTTTCTCGATGGAAACCACTCCTTCCTTAGATGAATCCAGACCAAATCACCTGCATTAAACTCCACATATTTTCTTTGTTTGTTGGCAGCTTGCATGCACCTCTCATTTTGCTTCTCAATGGTTGCTTTAACACCCTCATGCAACTTCTTTATCTGCTTAGTTCTTTCATCAGCATCCCCACTAAATTGCTTAGTTGTAGAATGGAGAATTAAGTCCAAAGAATCAGTAAGATTAGCACCATAAACAACATCAAAATGACTCTTACTAATGCTATGATGCATGGAATGATTATAGGCAAACTCAATTTGTGGAAGAATGAGATCTTATTTCTGAATGTTCTTGCCAACATAACTTCTAAACTCAAGCTTTTGTTCATTACCTTAGTTTACCCATTGGTTTGTAGATGATGAGAGATGTTGAAATTCAAAGAAGTACCCAACTTCCTCCAAAGAGTTCTCTAAAAATGACTAAAAAATTTTGAATCTCGATTAGATACCATAGTTCTTGGAATACCATGTAATTTAACAATCTCCTTAAAAAATAAATTAGCAATATGAGATGCATCATTCGATTTATTGCAAGGAATAAAGTGAGATATTTTTTAAATCTATCGATAACAACAATGATAGAATCCTTATTCCTTTGAGTTCTTGATAGTCCCAAAATGAAATCAAGATTTATATCCTCCTATGAAGCATTTGACACTAGGAATGTAGTGTACAAACCAGAATTTTGAGTTCTTGTTTTTGCCAAATGATACACTCAGCATTGCTTTACATGTCTCTCCATATCTCATAACATCTTAGGCCAATAGAAATTTGATTAAACAAGAGCCATAGTCTTGCTCCTACTGAAATGTCCTCCCAAAACACCACCATGAGCTTCAGCTAGAATTACTTATCTCAAAGAACAAGATGGAATACATAAAACATTTACTCGAAAAAAATCCATTAAAGATAGAAAATTATTGAAAAGAACCTGATTTGCAATTCTGTCATATTGAGCCGAAATCCACATTATTCTTATAGAGATATTTGAATGTCTTAAATCCAACCACTTTGACTTCTATTACTGATAATAAAGAATATTTTTTGCTTAATGCGTCAGCAATTATATTTTGAATACTAGATTTGTGCTTGATTGTAAAGTTATAAGATTGTAAGAACTCCATCCAAGCTACATGCCTTTTGTTTAGCTTGTGTTGTTGATTAATGAACTTTAATACTTCATGATCAAAATATAGGACAAATGACTTGGCAAGAAGATACTAACTCCAATGAGATAGAACTCGATAAAAATGACATAGAACTCCTTATCATAAGTAGAATATTTCTTTTTTGTATCATTTAGCTTCTCACTAAAAAAGGCAATGGGCTTTCTGTCTTGACTTAAAAATGTACTAATTCCCATATTAGATGTATTACATTCAACTTCAAACACATTATCAAAATTAGGTAGTATTAAGATAGGAGTTTCAGTCACATTTCTTTTCAATGTTCAAAGGCATCATTAGCCTCACTAATCCACTTGAATTTGTCACCTTTCAAGCATTCTATGATTTGAGCAACAATAAAGCTAAACCCCTTGATGAATCTTCTATAAAAGGAAGTTAAACCATGGAAACTTCACATGCCAAGTAATGAAGTAGGTGCTGGCCAATTAAAAATGGCCTCTACCTTACTTTAATCCATCATTATTCCATCTTTTGAAACAACATACCCCAAAAACATAAGATTAGGAGCAAAGAAATCACACTTCTTTAAATTAGCATAAGGTTTCTGTTGCCTCAAAATAAGAAAAGTCTCTTTAAGATGATTCATATGCTCCTCTTCACTCTTGCTATATACTAATATGTCATCAAAGTAAACCACAACAAAAGTTCCAATGCATGGTTTAAGTATGTGATTCATGAATCTCATGAAAGTACTAGGAGCATTAGATAGTCAAAATGGCATAACCAACCATTCATATAAGCCTTCTCTACTTTTAAAGTCTGTTTTCCACTCATCTCCAGGCCTCATTCTTATTTGGTGATAGCCACTTCTCAAATCAATTTTAGAGAAAATAGAAGCACCACGCAATTGATCAAATAAATCATCTAAACTTAGAATATGAAAATGATAGTCCATTATGATTTTGTTGATGGTGCGACTATCTATGCATATTCTCCAAGAACCATCCTTCTTAGGTACCAACAAGGTTGGAACTGTTGGGAATCTTAGGGGTGATATCACATGTATAACGAAAAAATAAAAAATAAAATCTTCAATTTTCCAAAGATTTATTTATCATAGTGCAAAGATTGATATGTAAAATCCGCAAAACAAAAAACTATGTATAGTAAAGAATGTGTTACCTAGGGAGATCGTATATCCCTGAATCCTTACATATCTCTAGGAGAGGGTGAAGGAGGTCAAGCGCCCTCCTCTCTAGCAGTGATCCACACAGCAGGTCTACTATGAAGCTTCCCAAAACTCCAAGCATGCTCTAAGGTGGAGAGGGGGAGGAGAATAGGAGAGGAAAGCAAAGACTCTAGCCTATGAACCACTGAATCCCTCATATTTATAGAGGTCACATGTCAACTTAACCCTAATAGATCCTACCCTATTGGGTATTGGATCTCTATCCAACTACCCAAGCCTCTTAGATTAGTATATCTCTATCCAATAATATCTCAAGGGCTCTTATTGGATCTCATTCATATGATCCAATAATTCAGGGGCTTATTGGATATCTAATAAGATAGGGGCTCTGGCGGATATCTCATATCCGAACCTCTACTCATCGCAACGCTTACCATACGTGTGTGACCCTCTAGGCCCAATATCGAGCTGGCCGTGAGTCATACCTATCAGAACTCCTTCTGGCTCAATGAATTATTATCTCCATAATAATTTACTAACTTATCGACTACGGACGTATTAGGCCACTACGCCGTAGTCCCCAAACGATACAGGGGAATCTAATCCATTGGACCTGTTTGTCCTTAGTTACTATGTACCTATAGTCCCTTATCCATCTAATATCTCAAAGACCATATACTAAGCATGTTGTTGTCAGACCCATACAATTTCTTCTCGAGTCTCGCTCTAATCGGATTCTCTTGGAGAACTATTTCTCTCTCAATACGAATGACTCTGGCCAAAGATTTGTTTGAGCAAGAACACATGGAATATTTCTCTCATGACACCGAGAGTGAATGATCCTCTATTAACACTCAATAACCCTCATAAGGTTGACTACCACTCCCGATGATCGATTGTACTAAATATAGGACATCTAAACCTATAAGTCTGGTATCAAATAGTGGAGCACTCACACAAGACATCCTTGGTGTCTCAATTCTAAGGACTAGATACACCATTGAGACTACGGAATCGATGTTTGATAATAAGGCATCATCAACCATCCAACATTCCGTTAGCGGATCAATCAGTGAACTCATTCTCCAATGAGCACCTGTATTGTATCTCTAGTGTCCCCACACGAGTAGCTATGAGATCAGCTGCATCTATCATATGGATGGGTATACAATACACATGTCTGTCTAGTTATCTCGATGTCCCTCTTGAGTAACCTAAGACTGGGATTATTTAGGATCTATGCTTAAGGGTGAATCGGTCTCATTATTATGATCTCATCACGATCCGATTCTCATTGCACAGATCTAAGGACATCACAATATATACATGTATATATACAATAGTCAATATAAAATGATAAATATTAAAATATAATAAGCAAAAAGACTGTGTCAAGTCATACATGTCATCACTCATATGATTGGCTTGCTGGATATATATGACTAGTAGGAACTGCTCAAGGACTCATACTCTCCTGAATTAACCCCATTTTCATCAATTTATTTACTTGCCCTTGAAGTTCTTCATACTCGGGACTCATTCTGTATGCTACCTTATTAGGTAGAATAGCCCTCGGAATAAGATCAATATGATGCTGGATATCTCTCAAAGGTGGAAGGCCATATGGAATCTCTTCTAGTATAACATCTTGAAACTCTTCTAGAATTGGTTTCATGATTGCTGGTGTCTCCTTGTATTGTTCATTCTTCTCTACTACCACTAGAGCCAAAATATGACCACCCCTATCTAATTCACCCTTGCATTCACCATAGGACATGAAAGCACTAAATTCCTTCTTTAGTGCACTGATTTTAGAAGGTTGTAATTGAGCCAAAATAATCTTCTTTTCATCCACCTTAAAAGAATAAATGTGTTTGTAGCCTTCATATAACACCCTTCTATCATAATGCTAAGGTCTTTCCAACAACAAATGACAAGTGTCCATAGGAGCAACATCACACCATACTTCATTTTTATAATACTTTCCAATAGAAACTAAAACTAAATAATTTTTAGTTACCTTGATGTCATTTCCTTTTTGCAACCAACATAATTGGTACGGATGTGGATGAGAGATTGTGTTCAACTTTAGCTTTTGTGCCATCTCCAAAGACACCACATTTTCAAAACTACCACTATCAACGATCACTAAGCACACTTTGCTATGAGAAGTACATTTAGTATAAAACAGGTTCTTTCTCACCCAACTTTCATCCTTGGCCATATAGGATACTTGTAAGCTATGTTGAAATACAATAGACAAATCATGATCAGTATAAGTAATCTCTTCCTCATTATCATCGTATTTAGATTCTTCATCGGCTTCATCTTCTCCTCCATCACTATGATATCCAATCATAGTAACAATCCTTCTATTTGGACAATTTAAAACAATATGCCGAAAACCGTGACATTTAAAATATTTTTGGCCACTTGAGGTAGAAGAATTTGGTGTTTGTTTATTGCCAGCAGATCCTTCACCCTTATCTTACACCTTTGATACCTTGCTCTGGATAGTAGGCTTGGAATTTCCTCCTTTTGTATAGCCTTCTTTTGACCCATACTGAAAACTCTTTTCAAATTTCTGTTGCTTTTCAACTTTTAAATCCAACTTGCTCATATCATTTAAAGACCAATATGGCTACAGTTGAAACACTTTACCAATCTCATATTTTAGACCTTCTAAGTATCTTGCAACGGTTTGCTCTTCTGATTCCACAAGTTAAACCACTTTACCAATTTTATATTTCAGACCTTCGAAGTATCTTGCAATGGTTTGCTCTTCTGGTTCCACAAGCTCTCATTTTAATATGAGATTATCGAATTCTACAGTGTACTCCTCCACACTAAGATCTTTTTACTTGAAATTATGGATTTTGAGAAAGATCTCTTACTTATAATTATAAGGTAAATCTTTTCTCTTCGACTCCCTTTTCATTTTCTCTCATGTTACGATCTTACTCTTCCTCTCACATTTTTTTTGTTTATTCAGATTTGCCCACCAAAAAGATGCATTCCGTCTAAGTTTAAGTGCCACAAGTTTTACTTCTTTTATTCTGTTGGTTCATGAAAATCTAAAATTCTTTCCATTGTATTAAGCCAATCAATAAAGTCATCAACATTAATTTTACCTTTATACTATGAAATATCCAATCTTGGGTTATATTTATTCTACCACTCATCTTGGACTGCATGTCTTGCCCAAAATCTTCTCAACTCCCTTGGATGAGAAGGTGTATCATCATCAGAAGTAAATTCTTGGACACCATTTTTATGCTGGTTGTGTCTACTTCGAAGTTCTTCAATTATTCTATTTTTTTTCTTGTAGACTACATAGCAATCTTCATAGCTACAGCCTCAATGACTCATCATCATCTTCATAGTCATTACTTTCACCAACTATATCTTTTCCATTCCGCCTTGCCATGATCTTTGGCCTTTAGCTCTAATACCAAATTGATACAGGGGGTGATATAGAATTTAGGGGGGGTAAAGCAAGATAGATTTTGATAGAAAATCGATAAAATAATTTTTCGGATAGAAAATGAACGAACTCACTAGAATACTTCAATAAGATCGAAAAATAACTCACCACAAAGTTTAAAATCACAAAGGGATACAAAAAGATCACCACCCCAAGGATAATAAACAAGGATATAGAACTGAAAATAAAAAATTCACCACTCAAAGAAGCATCCAAGATATACAGAGTTTAAGGGAGCATTCCTAGAGAGCTTCTACCAAAATATTATTAGTTTCTAAAGTTATTTTTAAGCCCTAAACAACCAAATAAATACTAGTGCATAAAATAACCCTTCATGTCTAGGTAATTTCGAAATTAAGTGTTTTACAACTGGTAACCAATTTTTTTAATGCATTCCTTAGTTATGAATAAAAGTACATTAAAACAACTGTAACTTTATCTAAGGAATGTGCTAGTGAGCTGTTATATTTGAGCAGGCTGAGTTGGAAATTAAGAGTCAATATTTTGGGTTGAAAATAATATCATAGCATCAACAAGGTTCATATGAGTATATTATAGTAAATTTAGTACTCTTGTGTCAAATCAACTTGAAGAGAACAATCCTCTCATAGAAAATAAGAGATTCTATGTACTTTAGATTAATAAATTTATAACTTTAACTATAAAACTTAGATTAAGTCATTCAATAAGCTATAGAATCCTAACATAATCATACACAACATATAAAAAAATTAGATCCTAATTTAAACCTTAACTTACTCAAAATTAATAAAAAATAACAACCTATAAGGTCCTAAACTATAACCTTAGGTATAGCTATGGAAGGGTTAGGCTTTTTTTACTTTAATTATCCTTAGAACTAGGGTCTTTGGGCTTCAACAAAGAAGAAGTTGAGAAAAGGAGAGAGAAGTCGTGAAAAATTAGGGAAGGATCATGCTTCCGAGGAGGATAAAGCCAAAATAAAAATGAGCTAATTTTAGAGTTGCTTAAGAGATGGTCATAAAGTGTTGGGTTCAATCCTTTTATGCCCCATATGCAGTTTTTTTTTCTTAACATATTTTGTGTTGAAATAGCTTAATGTGAACTTAATTTGGATTGAAAAAAATAAAAAAATAATCTAATTTTATCATTCAATCTCACTTAGGAATCTTAATATTTTTAGTATTGCACTCTTCTTTGATTTCTTATCTCCACTTAATCATTCACTACTCTATCTAGGGGTGTTCAAACTAGCTCAAACCAAACTATTAAGGTCGAGCCAAATTAAACTAGTTATTTGATTCGATTTAGTTCGACTAAAGTAAGATAGTTTGAATTGGAATGAGTTTGAACTTACCTAACTGAACTAATTCAAAACTAATTAATCAGATTCAGTTAATCAGTTTATAATTTTAAAAAAATATTTTTAAATGAAATGATTTATTTCAGTTCAACCAAATCAGAATCTTGATCCAATTGGGCTAGCATGATAAGATTTATGAAATTAAGCCTATGATATCTGTAAAATTAGGCCTTTTAACTAGTTTTACTAATCAGTTTGAACCAATTAAGAGTTTAAAATAGTAAACATAATCAGATTGATATCTTTTTAACTAAATTAATTTGATTCAGTTCAAATTGGTTAACTGAATCAAAGTAGAGTCTCTCAAACTGAAACTGTTTATAGCCTTCAAAATAGAACTAGTGAAGACTGAATTGATTTTAGACCGATTTGGTTCAAGTTCAATTTTGGTTCGGTTCAGCTTTTTAATTTAATTTGAACACCCCAACTCCATCCATGCATAAGCAAAGTAATTTGCTATCCTCCACACATATAATCTTTAAATCTTAAAGTCACTTATTTTAAATATAATCCCTTAGAATCACTTATGGCTATTGTAATATAATCTCCTCTTCTAATCATTGTGTGTATACATATTACTATAACTTAACCTTATACTCAAGTCTACTAACATACGTTGACTTACTGCATAGGAGGATTGTGTCATTTTGCTTCAAAACATGTATAAAAATAGACATCAATGCTTATATATACTTTTAACTAATATTTTAAAGAACTGTGTATAACATTTTTAAAAATATATATTTTAAACTTTAACAGTTGATAACTTATCATAAACATATCATATATAATATTTATGAAGTATGAATATCACAAATCATATCCTTAAGTAATGACAATATATACATGTTATTTGTGTTTCTATTAGTATACTAGTTGTGTTTCAAACGTGGATATTACGTTGATTGGAATTATTTCTTAGAGAAATGGGAGGATTTTAAAGGTCTTCACAAAGATGCTTGGCATAATATTTATAAACCACTACAAGAAGATCGTTTCAATTTTTATAATCTATACTTTTACTTGAGCCTCCTTGTTATGTATCATATGGGTAGTAGCTTCTAAAAGAGATCCTCTTTAGGTCTGATGGAAGGGAGGTATCTGACCTGAAACTCTATTTGGGCTGCTTATACTGCAAGTATATTCTCTTATAACTTCAGAAATATACTTCAAACATGGATCCTTATTATATTCATGATCTTCCATCTAATTGGGAATCGAAAAGATACTTTTTCTTGGCTTTGATACTTATAACCCAAAAGAAGTTTTAAAGTCTACCAATAGGAGTTATATTGAATATGAAATTTCTCCAAACCCATTAGCCTAGGTTTCTAAAATTCGTAAGGATAGTTTATGGGTCGTTGATAACCCTTGTTGCCTAACCTTAAATCTAGTTTGGATGGCACTTAACAATATTATAGTCTTCCTCTTCCTTAGAAAGATTACAAGTTTGGAAGCCTTCCATCACTTGTGTCTTTACTCTAAATGATATTCTTTCATTTCTTTACTTGTTTGCTTAAACAAGTCGACCGTTTTAGATAAATTGATAAAATGGGGAATATGCATAAATTATTCTTTCTACCAAGGAGATGAAAGTGTTCAACACCTATTTTTTTAGTGTCTTTTCTCAGCTTCTATGTGGGGAGCTGTAATGTAGATTTGACATAGGTATGCTGTTATTTGATTAATGAGAGCCTTATGGGCTATATAGGTAAACTTATCATTCATAATTTATCACATTTAGATTAAGAGAAGTCATAGATTGAAAACAAATACTTAGATATCTCTAGACTTTATTGTCTCAGCAATAGTTTATGATGTGAGTGGGAAACACCAAGCTGACCTTAGAACTATTGAAGACTAAATAAGATCTTTGCTCTACCTTTAAAACTCTAAAACTTACTTATATACTATTGATTTGATGGGATATAAAGAGAAATAACTTTTGTATATAAACAAATACTAGCAGGCCATAATATACAGCGGAATTAAATGAAACCACAATCAAATAGAATACCAAGATATACGTGGAAAACTTCTTCAATGTGAAGGGTAAAAACCATGGGACAAACTAGAGATAATCCACTATAATAATAATGAATATACAAATCTTAATCTCTTGCCCAAAACCCTAGAAACAATCACAAGAGAATAACTGTGATACAAGGATCACGTCACTGCGCATAATATCTAAATCCTCTCTAATTCTCCCCAAGTAATCATAGTAAGAATCTATTATAGATCTGATCTAACCTGAGATGAAAGCACTACTAGATGATTGAGAACAGTCTCTCTATGTTGTTATTGTCTTCTTCCATTTCTTTCTCTTATTTTTCTACCTTGTTCTCCTCATTTTCTTTGGAATCATGTGGTTGCAGCCTTCTCCCTCGCTGTTGTCTTTTTTCTACCTCTTTCTCGGTCAAAAAACGCAGCCACCACACACCCCTAACTTTTAATCTAGGATTAGATCTAGGGGTGTGAGCTGTGGGCTAATAAAGCTCACCATGGGCTGAATGTGGGCTGTCAGCCCAATAACCTCCCCCTTTAGCCCATAAGGGAGGCTATCCCAAGACTCCTCAATGTGAAGCCATGCCGACCATCTGTCAGCATATCTCATGTCTTTCTTTTGGTAAGGTCTTTATCAATATATCTGCTCTGTTGTCATTTATGTGAATTTTCTGAAGCTGCAACTGTATCTCTTAAAATATATTTCGAATCTAGTGGTATCTGACATCTATATGCTTTGACTTAGAATGAAACATTGAGTTCTTATACAAATGGATGTCACTCTAGCTGTCATAATGCACCACATAATTTTTCTATTTCAGCCCCAATTCTTGTAAGAATTCTTTCATCCATAACATTTCTTTGCATACCTCTATAGCAGCAATATATTCTGCCTTTGTGGTGGAGAGAGCAATACACTTTTAAAACCTGGATTGCCATGACATAGCTCCTCCTGCAAAAATAAGTACATAACCTGATATGGACTTCCTCGTATCTATATCTCTTGCCATATCTGCATCTATATAATCTGTCAACACAAGTGGTCTACCTCCAAAGCTTAAACAAACCTTAGAGCTCCCTTTGAGATATCTAAAAATCCACTTCACTACTGCCCAATGCTCTTTGCTTGGATTTGTAAGAAATCTACTAGTAACACCCACTGCATATGTGATGTCCAGTCTCGTACATACCATTGCATACATTAAACTTCTAACTACTGAAGTATAAGGAACCTTTTGCATTTTCTCCTTCTCCTCATCACTTGACAAACTCTATTCTGAGCATAACTTGAAGTGACCCGCAAGAGGAGAACCAATTGGTTTTGCATTGCTCATATTGAATCTTTCCAATACCTTCTCGATGTACTTCTACTATGATAATCAAATCTTCTTGTTTTTCCTATCATGGAAAATCTGCATACCCAATATTTACTTTGCTGGTCCCATGTCCTTCATTACAAAAGACTTACTTAATTTCTTTTTCAACCTGTCAATTTTAGACATATCGTTCCTAAGAATAAGCATGTCATCAACATAAAGTAAGAGAATAATAAAATTCTCACCAAACTATTTGATGAACACATAATGATCTGAAGCCATTCTTTTATATCCATTTTCTGTCATAAATGAATCAAACTTTCTGTACCACTGTCTTGGAGCTTACTTTAGCCCATACAAGCTGTTCTTTAACTTGTAGATAAAGTTCTCTTTACCTTTGACTTTGGAGCCTTCTAGTTGCTCCATATAAATTTCCTCCTCCAAATCATCATGAAGGAAAGTTGTCTTCACATCTAACTGCTCAACCTCCAAGTCCTGGCTAGCAGCAATACCAAGAGCAATATGAATAGAAGATATTTTAACAATAGGAGAAAAAATCTCTTCAAAGTTAATACATTTCTTTTGACCAAAGCCTTTCACAATCAATCTAGTTTTGTATTTTGGTTGAGAACAATATTTTTGAGTCTTCAACTTAGAATACCCACTTGTTCTTCAAGGCCTTCATTCCATTTGGTAGTAGCACCAAATCATAAGTGTGGTTCTTCTGAAGAGCATCCATCTCTTCATGCATAGCAACTAATCACTTATTTTTCTACTTACTTTCAACTGCTTCCTAGTAACTCTCTGGTTCACCTGCATCAGTAAGCATCACATACTCATCTTTAGAGTACCTTCTAGTAGGTTTACATTGTCTAGAAGATCTTCTCAATTGAGGTTCGGTAGGAAGTTTCTCTCCAACTTTTTCTTGCTCAACATGTTCTGTAGGTAGATCAATATCAGGCTCTACACCATCTTCCTGCATATCTCCCCCATCACCTTGATATATTGGAGGAATAACTGGGTCACAATCTGCTAATCCTTCTGCAGAAGACTTACCTGGTGCCTTCTTCTTCAAATCTTTAATGGTTTGATTTTCAAAGAAGATTACATCTCTGCTTCTGAACACCTTCTGCTTTTCTGGATCCCAAAGCCTGTAACTAAACTGATCATGTGAGTAACCAAGAAAAATACATTCTTTAGTCTTATCATCCAACTTAGACCTCTCATTATTTGGAACATGTGCAAATGCACGATAATCAAACAATCTAAAATGCTTGTAGGAAACATCTTTCCCTGACTATAAATGCCCTGCAACATCACCATCTAGAGCTGTACATAGTGATAAGTTGATCACATCAATTGCAGTCCTCGAAGTCTCATCCCAAAACCTTTTGGGTAACTTGGCCTATGAAAGCATATATCTGATCTTTTCCATGATGGTGCGGTTCATCCTTTCTATAATTGCATTATGCTGAGGTGTACCAAGAATTGTCATCTCATGTTGGATCACATGTGACCTGCAATAATCATTAAACAATCTTGTATACTCACCACCTATTTGATCTAATGCATTTCAATCATCTTTTTATCTCTCTTTCAACCCTGTCATGAAATTCTTTAAAGACATTAATCACTTGATCTTTGGTCTTCAAAGCATAGGCCCAAACTTTCCTAAAAAAATCATATGTGAAAGTAATAAAATAAAGTGCACCACTTATACCAGAAACATCAACAGATCCACTAGGAGTTTTTGTCCTCAAAGGACCATATACATCTATATAGATACGGTCTAAGGCATGCATTTTTCTAAACATAGCAGTACTAGCAAATGGAACTTTATATTGTTTACCAACCAAACAATGGTTCAAATGTATACCTTTGAGATTTGGTAATACCTCTTTCTTAGAAAGAGCTTGCAGCCCCTTCTCGCTCATATGTCATAGTCGCCTATGCCACAACTCCATGCTGAAGTATTTCTCTGTAGCATTTAACTGCTCACCATAAACTTTAGCCTACAACCTGTACAAAGTGTGACATTTCTTTCCACTAGCCACAATAAGAGAACCCTTATTGAATTTCCATTGCCCTTAATGAAATCTGCTATCACAGTCTTCATCATCTAGTCTTCCAACCGAAATTAAATTTAGCCTCAAGTCAACCACATACCTCACATCCTTAAGCACCAAGTTGCAGCTAAGGTTAGTCTTTAAATGGATATCACTCATGCCAATGATATTTGTTGTGTTATAGTTGCCCATCTTGACAACACCAAAATTTTCAGACCTGTATGTAGCAAAAAACTCCCTCCGTGGTGTAGTATGATAAGAAGCACTTGTGTCAATCACCCACTCAAGATCCTGACACACACAAGAAAAAATATCATTAGAAGGAGACAAAATCAAATAATCACCACCCTGTAGTTGTGATATTATCTTTTGACTCTATAGACTCCACTTCTTTTCCCTTTTTCTTGCTCTTCTTAGGTTGCTTACATTGGTTCTTGTAATGTCCTTTCTCACCATAGTTATAGCAAACAATATCTTTTCTTAATCTTAACTTGCTCCTACCCATGTGTGAACTATTTCTAGACTTTGACCTTCCTCTATTCTCTGAGATAAGTGTCTGCGAATTATTCTGAGATGTTGTTGAATTCTTTATTCTCAACTCCTCATTCAACAAACTGCTAGTTACTTGACTCATGGTGACAACACCATCTAGCGCAGAATTACTGAGGGAAACTACCAGTGTCTCCTAACTTTCTGGTAATGAACTAAAAAGTAACAATGCCTGCAACTCATCATCAAGAAACATTTTCATAGAGGATAACTGGTTAGTGATATTCTACATTTCATTCAAATGCTCAGTAATAGAAACACCCTCTCTATATTTTAGGTTCACAAGTTTTCTGATAAAAAAAGCTTTGTTGCTAGCTGTTTTTCTTTTATCCTCAAGAATTCTTGGTCTTTTCTTGCTTCATCAAGCAAGCATGAATATTTATAGATCCCAAATGGCTTCAATAGTGGAGCTAAAAATTTAAATCCCTAGGTTTTCTATGTACTAGCGATATTACCACCTACGTCAGGAGGTACCACCACCTAATGGAACTTGGGAACCTAGGCTCTAGTGGTATAATCGCCTTGCTGGGCAGTACTACTACTGACCTAGGCGGTACCTGTTAGGATCGGAGCGGTACTAAGAGAGGGGGGTGATAAGACCCTAAAGTCTTATCGTAGGCTCTTATACCAAATGATAAGACCCTAAAGTCTTATCGTGGAAGAAAGGGGAGAAATGTGGATGATAATGATCGCTTCGAGGGGATCAGCCTCCTTGATCTCTTCGAGGGGATCGGCCTTCCTTGATCACTTCGAGGGGATCGGCCTCCTAGGGTTTGTCCAAAGACAATAGTATTTTTCATAGATTACCGAAAAGAAGCAGTTACATCCCTATTTATAGAGTTCCACCCAAAGTCCCTCAGGACTTGAACTCTAATAATAAATAAATATTAAATAAACCTCTACTTAACTCTAACTGAACCAAATCGACTCAATAAACAACTGGACTAAACAGACTCAATAAACATTATTCAAAATCTCAGAAAAAAGGTCCTAACAGTTCCTCCCTCTTCAAATCAGCCTTGTCCTCAAGGCTGAGCAGCATTAATCTCTGGGAGCTTCTCTTTCAGCACTTTAGCCATAGACTATCTGTAACGCATCACAACCTATTGATCAAGTAAGTATGATCTCCACTTTTTAATAGTGTAAGCAACAAGTCAGTCTTTCAATGTAGCAATCGTTGCATGAAACTTCTAGCCCTGTATAATCAATTTTATCTTTGAACCTTTGCTATCACAAGTGAAAATCCATCTATCAACGATCTTTACTTCGAATCTATCATAGTCTTCAATGTGATGGGCCAATCGGTCAACAGTCTCACTGTCCATAGAATTGTTAGCGCTACCAATATCAATCAAAACTATAACAGGCTGATGTTCCAGAGTTTCGCCAACTTCCATAGTTTGCGGGTTAGAGTAGCCTGCTAATGCATGCATTGTATATATGGTAGGTCCATCATCTTCATTAGAATTTATACCTTCATGATCGGAGTCCACATTCTTAGCTTTCGATTCCTCTCCCATTGGTTCAATCATCAAAAGTTGCCCTTGTTTACATCGGTGCTCCATACTCCATTTTTCATCATAATACAAACCCCTTGCTGATCTTTCCTTGCTAATTTTTTTCTCATGTAGATTTGCAAATGAGATCGCAGCTATTATAGTACGGGGTTGACGAGCCTTAACTTCACATCGGATCTCTGGAATAAGCCCTTCAATAAATGTATCCAGAAGTTGTCGGTTCGACCAATCTCTAGCTTGATTTGATAATCTTTCAAACCTACTCTGATATTCTAACACTGTAGAAGTTTGATGAATTTTGGCGAGCTGGCAATCAACATTCTCATATTTGGATGGGCCAAAGCGAACAAGAAGCCCTCTTTTGAACTGCTCCCACGAAGGAACTCTGTGGAAAGTTTCATACCAATCGTACCACTGGAGTGCATCTCCCTCGAGCTGGATTAAGGCCACTTCTACCTTGGATTCTTCTGAGGTTCTGTGAAAATGAAAAAAATTTTCTGCCTTAGAGATCCAATTGGTCAGATCTGCATCTTTCCATCTTGGAAATTCTATCTTCATGTATGAGTAATTTGTGTCACAATCTTGGGGCCATTTTCCTGTATTTTCAGATCTGTGCAATGTAGAACTTGAGCCTCCATTTTGTTGAAATTTGCTAAGGCTCTCCAGTAGGCTCTTTTTGAAATTATTAAGTGTTTCTTGCAGTCGGTTCTCAATTCTGATTTCCAATGCTTCCATTTGTGCTTTCACCGAGTTATCAGTGGCCATTGCATAAGACTGCAAATCTGTAATCTCAACTTCTATTTTTGGTGTCGGTCAAGGGCATCAACACTGTCAATGCGAAGTTGCCGAGGAGGTGGACGCCAAGGGCAGTGCTGCGGTCGTTGTGTTGGAGGAAGAGTAGTTGCCCTGTTTCTATCACTGCGTGGGGTAAGAGCGCCTGGGTTAGAAGGCGACTGCGTTGATGTGGCTGCAGCTGGGGTTGAGGTAAGACAGCATACTTGTTTTTATCGCACCACTGAAGGAGTTGGCTAGAAGGATCACGTGCGGTTGAGGAGAAGTGAGGAGAAGGCTGCGGTGGCTGGCAGCAGCGGTGGTCGCTGGCCGGAGCGCAGCATTGGCGGTGGAGAAAAAGGCAGCGAGCATCGTCACTGGCCGGGAAGTTACGATGCTGGAGATGGGAAATAGGGTGCTCTGTTTCTATCGCACCATAGCCTGAGCCGCTGGTGATGCTGGCAACAGCAGTGCGGCGGTGATCGTGCGGCCGAGAAGCAGCGGTAGCGGTGGAGAAGGAGGAGTCGGCGGTGTCACGGTTGGGAACAAGGGCAACCGGTGAGTTGCCCTATTTTTGGCACTAAGGATGCAGAGCAAGGAGGATCGGCTGCTGGGAGGCGTGCGACGGTCGTCGCATGGTGGCCCGCAGCGGTGATGAGTCGGCTGGGCGGCGACGGCGCTGGAGGGGAAGAGGAGTGCTGGAGGCGACGCAGTTGGTGGAGGCGCGGCCGCGATCGACGAGGGCTGCGGCAACAGAGGAACTCTGTTTCTGCAACTGTTGCAACGAGGGGCTGCGACCCAAGGGGGGGGGCACGGCTAGGGTTGCGGCTGGGAGGCGGGCGACGGTGATCGATCGACCGGGAAGCAGCGGCGGCGGTGGAGAAGGAGTTGCCCTGCAGCGGTGGTAGAGAAGAGGAGGAGGGCTGCGGCGGAGTGGGACGCTGGCAGCGTCATCTCCTGGCAGCGGTGGTGGCTCTGGTGGGAGGCGGCGGTGGACTCTGGCCGGAAGTGGGGCAGAGTCGGTTGCTGGCAGGAGAGCAGCGACGGGTGGCGGGCGGGCTGGCCGGAAGCAAGGGAAACAGGGGTGCGTTGCTGCGGTTGCTGCTTCTTCTTTCTTTCTTTCTTTTTTTCTTCTTTCTTTCTTTCTTTCTTTGCTTTTTTTTTTTTTTTTTTTTGAGATGATGAACTGCAACGAGAACGCCGAGGATCGTCGCTCTGATACCAAATGATAAGACCCTAAAGTCTTATCGTAGGCTCTAATACCAAATGATAAGACCCTAAAGTCTTATCGTGGAAGAAAAGGGAGAAATGTGGATGATAATGATCGCTTCGAGGGGATCGGCCTCCTTGATCGCTTCGAGGGGATCGGCCCTCCTTGATCTCTTCGAGGGGATCGGCCCTCCTTGATCACTTCGAGGGGATCGACCTCCTAGGGTTTGTCCAAAGACAATAGTATTTTTCATAGATTACCGAAAAGAAGCAGTTACATCCCTATTTATAGAGTTCCACCCAAAGTCCCTCAAGACTTGAACTCTAATAATAAATAAATATTAAATAAACCTCTACTTGACTCTAACTAAACCAAATCGACTCAATAAACAACTGGACTAAATAGACTCAATAAACATTATTCAAAAGCTTAGAAAAAGGGTCCTAACAGGGGGGTGAATTAGTGAAGCGGATTAAAACGTCGGTTTTGGAAAATCTTTCGTACGATAAAAAATCGAACTCGGAAGTGCTTAACTTGAAAGCGTATTCATAAAGGTGTGCAGCAAAAGTAATGAGAAAGTAAAGCACGTATGAAGGTTTGCAGTAAGGTAAATAGTAATAAGTAAATGCAAACCAGAGAACACGCCAATTTAAAGTGGTTTGGTCAAATGACCTACATCCACATGTGAAGCCTTCTTCAATGAGGCTCCCAACTTCCACTAACAAATCTCTTTGAAGGGGAAGGACAAATACCCCTCTTACAACCTTTTACAAATGGTTCACACTCTTACAAATTTTTGAAAAGAAAGAAGGAGGTGAACACTCAAGCAATTGAGAACAAGACTTGCTAAAGACTTCTCTAAGACTTTTATCTCAATCTATTGCTTTCTCAAAGGTTGTGTTCTCTACTGAGAATTGAGGGGTATTTATAGGCCCCAAGAGGATTCAAATTTGGGCTCCAAAATTTGAATTCTCTTAGGTTCCCGAGGCTGGCGGTGCCACCGCCCGACCTCTCGGGTGCTGGGCGGTGCCACCACTCAGTTCTCGGGTTCTGGGCGGTGCCACCGCCTACACTATTTCAGCTCACTGGTTGGGCTCCGAACTTGGCCCAAATCAGTCCGAACTCAGGCCCAATTGGCCCCTACTTTGGTTATAGGATTAACACCTAATCCTAACTCTAATTAATATGCTAACTACAAATTTAAAGACATTTCCTAAGCTATTACAAAGCTCGCAAGTCAAGACTTTTTTCGCGCGAGCTTCCGGTGAATTTCCGGTGGTCTTCCGACGAACTCTCGGAAACCATTTTGCGGACTCCCGGCAAGCTCCTAGACTTCACGATTTGATCTTGGCGAGTTCCAACGAGCTTCTTCAGTAAGCTCTGATCTTTCTCGGCGAGCTCCGCGAACTTCCAACGAACCTTCCGGTGAGCTTCCGAAAAACCCTTCGGCAAGCTCCCTACTCATTCTCGGCTAGTTCCGGCAGCATTCCCGACGAACCTTCGGACTTCCGTCGAACTCTCGAACTCGCAACAAATCCTTTGCGCTTGACTCCGACGCTTTGTTTCACTTTATGTCTTCATCGTTATCGTAGTTAATCCTGCACACACAAGCCAAAACTCTACTCCGATCTAGACAATTATTATAACGCGAATTGACATTCTGTTGCCCGGCACGTCATTGGTTGGCGCTTCATCTGATTCTTCTGCGCATTGTCCTCTCTTGTGGCTTGTTGCCCAATCGGCGGTTGACCTCCGCAACCCCAATATCCTTGGCACAATTTCGCTCTTGGCCTGATGCCCGACGTCCAAAGCCTTCTGCCGTCCAATATCCTGACGTGATCTCCTCCGGTGCAACGTCAATTCCTCCTACGTTAACTGTCTAATCCTGATCAAGTAGACCTGCATCACTCAAAATGCAGTTTAAATCATAAATACATATCAAGTGGTTTCATCATCCAAATACGAGATTCAACAATCTCCTCCTTTTTGATGATGACAACTACTTGATGACGGAGTTAACCTTAACTCCCGGAGTTTAAACAAACTCCCCCTATCAATATGGCTTATTGATAGAAACTCTTGGATTCAAGAATCCAACCAACATGTCATCATAAACTTATGCATAACATGTCATGTCATCATACTTCTCCCCCTTTGTCATCAACAAAAAAGAGAAGTTCCTACTCTTATGTGTTTAGAGATAAAAAGTTCCATACATTGCATGAAAAACATAGTATCAAATTTTATCATCATTCAATCTAGCAATTAAAGATGTGTAAGTTTAGCATGTTTGCTTTTCTTGAGATAACAACTAATTGCTTCTCTTTAGACTACAAGCTAGCAATTTTCATGATATGTAAGTTTCAAGCTAGCAAATTTTTGCTTCCTTTGTAATGTTTGAGCTAGCAATTTTGCTTCTGTAACAAGTTAGCATGTTTTGTATTTTGAGATAGGCAAGATAGCACATTTACTTTTTTTTTAGATAACAACTCTTTTAAGATAGTGATCTTAGCAAATTTTGCATCATGCAAGGTAGCAAATTTTTGTGATGTTCAAGATAATAAGTTCTTTCTTCTCTTTTGAGAAGTGCTATTTTTGATTCCTTTACAAAGTGCAAGCTAGCAAAGTATTTGAAAAAGTGAGCAAGTTTTGCAACATACAAGCTAGCAAAAATTTCGAAAGCAAATACAAGATAGCTTTCTTGTTGAAGTGTGTAAGCTATCGATTCTTGCTTCCTATTGTAATGTGCAGGTTGCAAGTCTTACTTCTTGAGATAGGCAAGATAGTGATGTTCAAGAAGACAACTTTTGCTTCTTGAAATAAGCAAGTTAGCAATCTTTGCTACTTAAGATAGGCAAGCTAGCAATCAAGTTTTTGCATCTTCTTGACTTGTGCAAGCTAGCTATCTCCCCCCTTGTCATTGTCAAAAAGAAGGAAAGACCCTTTACATCAATTATGACAAAGGTAAGTATCAATCTTATTTGTACATCATCATACTTTCAAATTAGAATATGCACATTTTCAAAAACCTTATATTCATTCATGCACGATATTGAATAAATCGATCAACATTATGAGGATATCATACATGATACTAAAATGTTTAACTATTTATCAATATTTTGATCATGATACCAAACATTCATCATTTAGAGTATTCATGATACAAAACATTAAATCAATATTTATAATACATCATTTTAGCAACAACTCATAGTATTTTAAATCATGATTTACATCATATATAATACATCACATCATAATTAGAAAGCACAAGTATTGCATACATTATTGCAAATCATAAATGTTTCATATCATGATGGTATCAATTTGTCAAATTATATCCTACCATGTATGATCAAAACTTCTCCCCATTTGTATTTCATGCATAATTTCATTTCATCACATTAGGAGTATCAAGAGGAATTAATTGGGTGATGAGATAAATATTTCACGAATACATGGAATTGTATAAAAAATCATATCATAAGTGTTTCATACATTCATATCATCAAATGAAGGAATATAAACAAAAATTAGTGATGAGATACTACTTCATGAATACAATAAAATTCATATAGCATATCATGGTTTATTAGAATTAGTCTTCCTTTTGATGAATAGCAAAAAGAATAGTAGGAGAGCAAGATCTCAATTCATGCACATCAAATATTCAATCATAAAAATCATGATTCATCTAGAAAATTCTCCTCTTTAAATATTCAAAGAGAGAATCATGATGAACATTCTTAGTTTACATAAAGTTTCAAAACATAATTATCAAGATCATGAATACTAAAAGACTGAAACATTTCGACAAATCTCCTTTTAAATAGAAAACAATCTTGATTCATAAAGGATTTCATGTTATAAATTTCAAGAGATCAAGATCGTGATTTCGATAAACATTTATTCAAATTTAAATCATCAAAATCATTATCAAAATCCAAGAGATTCACAAAGATGATACAAATGGATTCATCAAAATCAATAAGATTGAGCAAAATAATTTTCAAGAATGTTTCCCTCTTTTCGATTGTTTCAAAACATATGATTTTGTTTCATTTATGCCAAATAAAAACATATATCATGTTTAAAACCAAAAGAGTAAGATTTATTACAACAAAGATCAATAAGATACTTTCATTATGGTAAAAATCAATAATCCATAAATCGTAAGATTCATCATACATAATTTCGAGGTTTATTAAGTATGATCAATATGCATGACACTAAAACATGGTTTCAAAATGTTTAATATTTTTATTACATAATTTCATCATTATGCATCATTATATATAACTTTACAATGTCATGAATAAAATCGTCAAATCATAGTATTAAAATATTAATATTTTTATTACAACTTTATGCATCATTAAGTATACAATTGTCAAGCATGACACTTTACTATTTCATATAAGCATGCCTATTTCATTTATGTCAAATCAAAACATACATTATTTTTTAAAGCCACTTTTATGTAAAATCAAAAAATGCATCATTAAGCATGATCATTATGCATTACTTCAAATCAAACATGATTTCATTTATTTTCAAAATATTTATCATGATATAGCATATAAGCCAAAGAAACTATTAAACATATTCATCAATGATGGTTTCATTGAGTATAAAGTATTTTCAACCAAAATCATTTGTTATTTGTTGTAGTCATACATTTTTCTTTTTAGATGAATCTATCTTTTCATGCTTAGTTTGCATACAAAAGTCGTGCATCATTTTCGAAAGCAACTTTCATCATGGTGTCAATCGATAATCCATAAATCGTAAAAGATCATTATGGAAATCATCAATAATCAATAAATTATAAATTACCCAAAACTCATCATCATCGTGCATAGCTTCAAAAAATAAATTTATTAGGCATGATATCATATTTCATAAGGCATTTTTAATCAAAATCATTTTGTTTATCATAAACATACAATTTTCATGATTATTTTTAAAATTACTAGAATGATAAGCATGATTTCTAATTTTTTTTATTTTCATGTAATTAATCCTAAACTAAATTAAAAATAACTCATGAAAAGTATTATGTAATTTCAAAATAATTCAAGAGAGTTGAGTTACTTACCTTGTAGTCGAAGCTCGTCAAAGCCCGATTCATCGTTTCACCTTTGAAAGTTTTTAATTCATCCTTGGTTGCCTTCCTCTTCTTTGGCCTCTTCCTCCGTTCAAGTTCATTGTTTATTTTAAATTTTTGTTTAATAAACTTATTAAGATTTAGTGTTCGAAGTTCAAGTTCATTATTGTCCTCATCACTTGAGTCATCGCTCAAGTAGTATTCATTTGTCCGGAGTTCCAAATCCTTCCTATTCTTTGGAAGGTGATTTTGTTCATCATGTGCATTATGCACCATTTCATATGTCATCAATAAATCAATTAGTTCTTCAAGTGGAAAAATATTTAAATCTTTTGTTTCTTGTATTGCGGTTATTTTAGGATCCCACCTTTTTGGAAGGGATCTTAAGATCTTGCTTACGAGATCAAAATTTGAAAAATATTTACCAAGAACTCTTAGATTATTGATAACATCCGTGAAACGGGTGTACATGTTGCCTATAGTCTTGCTTGGTTACATTCGAAAAATCTCAAAATCATGCAATAAAATATTAACTTTCGAGTTTTTGAATCTACTAGTTCCCTCGTGCGTGATTTCAAGTGTTCGCCAAATATCAAAAGTCGTTTCGCACGTAGAAACCCGATTGAACTCATTTTTGTCCAAAACGCAAAATAAGGCATTCATAGCCTTTGCGTTTAAAGAAAAATCCTTCTTCTCCAAATCCGACCATTCGTTCATCGGTTTAGAGGGAAGTTGAAAACTGTTTTCAATGATATTCCATAAATCCAAATTCATAGAAATCAAGAAAACTCTCATTTGAGTTTTCCAATAAGTGTAGTCCAATCCGTTAAACAATGGTGGACGAACAATCGATAAGCCCTCTTGAAAGGCATGAAGAACCATTTCTCTCGGGTGTAAATCCGAAATGAGAAATACCTGGCTCTGATACCAATTGTTAGGATCGGAGCGGCACTAAGAGGGGGGGGGGTGAATTAGTGCAGCGGATTAAAACGTCAGTTTTGGAAAATCTT
Source organism: Musa acuminata AAA Group (assembly GCF_036884655.1). Classification (NCBI taxonomy): domain Eukaryota; kingdom Viridiplantae; phylum Streptophyta; class Magnoliopsida; order Zingiberales; family Musaceae; genus Musa; species Musa acuminata. The sequence goes on along the minus strand of NC_088327.1, from coordinate 16,835,097 downwards.
TCGTACGATAAAAAATCGAACTCGGAAGTGCTTAACTTAAAAATGTATTCATAAAGGTGTGCAGCAAAAGTAATGAGAAAGTAAAGCACGTATGAAGGTTTGTAGTAAGGTAAATAGCAATAAGTAAATGCAAACCAGAGAACACGCCAATTTAAAGTGGTTCGGTCAAATAACCTACATCCACTTATGAAGCCTTCTTCAATGAGGCTCCCAACTTCCACTAACAAATCTCTTTGAATGGGAAGGACAAATACCCCTCTTACAACCTTTTACAAATGGTTCACACTCTTACAAATTTTTGAAGAGAAAGAAGGAGGTGAACACTCAAGCAATTGAGAACAAGACTTGCTAAAGACTTCTCTAAGACTTTTATCTCAATCTATTGCTTTCTCAAAGGTTGTGTTCTCTGCTGAGAATTGAGGGGTATTTATAGGCCCCAAGAGGATTCAAATTTGGGCTCCAAATTTTGAATTCTCTTAGGTTCCCCAGGCTGGCGGTGCCACCGCCCGACCTCTCGGGTGCTGGGCGGTGCCACCGCTCAGTCCAGCAGTGCCACTGCTCAGTTCTCAGGCTCTGGGTGGTGCCACCGCCTAATCTGACGGTGCCACCGCCTACACTATTTTAGCTCACTGGTTGGGCTCCAAACTTGGCCCAAACCAGTCCGAACTCGGGCCCAATTGGCCCCTACTTTGGTTATAGTATTAACACCTAATCCTAACCCTAATTAATATGCTAACTACGAATTTAAAGACATTTCCTAAGCTATTACAAAGTCCACAAGTCAAGACTTTTTTCGCGCGAGCTTCCGGCGAACTTCCGGTGGTCTTCCGACGAACTCTCGAAAACCATTCTGCGGACTCCCGGCAAGCTCCTAGACTTCACGATATCATCTTGGCGAGTTCCAACGAGCTTCTTCAGCAAGCTCTGATCTTTCTCGGCGAGCTCCACGAACTTCCAACGAACCTTCTGGCGAGCTTCCGAAAATCCTTCGGCAAGCTCCCTACTCATTCTCAGCTAGTTCTGGCAGCATTCCCGACGAACCTTCGGACTTCCGTCGAACTCTCGAACTCGCAACAAATCCTTCGCGCTTGACTCCGACACTTTTTTTCGCTTTATGTCTTCATCGTTATCGTAGTTAATCCTGCACACACAAGCCAAAACTCTACTCTGATCTAGACAATTATTACAACGCGAATTGACATTCTGTTGCCCGGCACGTCATTGGTTGGCGCTTCGTCTGATTCTTCAGCGCATCGTCCTCTCTTGCGGCTTGTGTTGAATCTCGGATTTTGATGATAAAATCAATTGATGGGTTAATTGATCTAATCTATATATATTATTGAGTTAAGTGTGCAGGATTAACTACGATAACTAGAAAACACAAAGCAAGAATACCGGAGTCAAGTTCGATGGACGTTTAAAAGTCCGAAGAATGGTCGGAGATGCTGTCGGAACCAACCGAGAAGAATTCAGAAACTTGTCGGAATTTTGGGAAGTTCGCTGAAGAGATCGTCGAAGGTTCGCGGAGATCACCGAGAAGGCTCGGCTACTCGTTAAAGTCGTCACAAGATCGGGAGCTTACTGGGAGTCCGTCGGAAGACGTTCGTCGGAAAGCTCGTCGGAATAAGACTCAACGTTCGCAGTTGAAAACTTGCTTAGGATGTTTTTAGTTATGTAGTTCACATGTAATTAGGATTAGGATTAAGAGATAATCCTATATCCTAGTTAGGGGCCAATTGGGCCCAAAATTAGACTTGGTTTGGGCTAAATTTAAAGCCCAACCAGTGAAGCGAAGGGTCTGGCGGTGGCACCGCCCAGCACCCGAGAGCTAGGCAGTGGCACCGCCCAACACCCGAGAGCTGGGCGGTGGCACCGCTTGGCTGGGCGGTGGCACCGCTAGTCCACTGTCAGTGTCAGACACTGACAAGCGATGGCACCTCCAGCATCGAGAACCAAAGAGAATTCAAATTTTGGAGCCCAAATTTGAATCCTCTTGAGGCCTATAAATACCCCTCAAATCTCAGCTGAGATTACAACTTTTTGAGAAGTAATTGATTGAGAGAAAGGTCTTAGAAAAGTCTTAGCAAGTCTTGTTTTCAATTTGCTAGAGTGTTCACCTCCTTCTTTCTTGCTGAAAATTTGTAAGAGTGTGAACCACTTGTAAAGAGTTGTAAGAGGGGTATTTGCCCTTCCCCTTCAAGAGATTTGCTAGTGGAAGGTGGGAGCCTCATCGAAGAGGGCCTCGCAAGTGGATGTAGGTCATTTGACCGAACCACTTTAAAATCGGCGTGATCTCTAGTTTGCATTTCGTTATTGCTATTTACATTACTACAAACCTTCTTATGTGCTCATTACCTTTGTTGCACAACTTTATGAATACGCTTTCAAGTTAAGCACTTTCGAGTTAGATTTTCATCGTACGAAAGATTTGTCAAAACCGACATTTTAATCCGTTGCACTAATTCACCCCCCCCCCCCCCCCCCTCTTAGTGTCGCTCCGATCCTAATAGCTTGTTGCCCAATCGGCGGTTGACCTCCGCAACCCTAATATCCTTGGTACAATTCTGCTCTTGGCCCGATGCTCGACGTCCGAAGCCTTCTGCCGTCCAATATCCTGACGTGATCTCCTCCGGTTCAACGTCAATTCCTCCTGCGTTAACTGTCTAATCCTGATCGAGTAGACCTGCATCACTCAAAATGCAGTTCAAATCATAAACACATATCAAGTGGTTTCATCATCAAAATACGAGATTCAACAGTGCCATCACCTACTTGGGTGGTACTACCGCCGAGATTTCCAGAAAAGTACAATTCATACTTTCCAGCTCACAAGCGATACTATTGCCCAGCCCAACCCTAGGTTACTGAATTAGCCTTCCAACATGCCTAATTCAACCTTAGTTCAGACCCAATGTGCTCCTAATCAAGTTAGCATAGTTACACCCCAAAACTAACTCAATTAGACTCTAAATGACTTTGATCAAGACTTAACAACTCTAATTACAACCATAAAGCCTTCAGCACATTGTCTAGCATGTTATCTACTTGTTCGACACTTCGTCCTAACCTCCGGTGCATCATCCTTTCCTTCGGCGTATTGCCTGATCCATCTACATGTTGACCTCCCGCAGTATCCGATCTTTTTGGACACGTCAACAAATCATTTGGCCCAACGCCTTTAATATTAACTTCTTAGATTCTTATCCAGAAATGAAGGCCCAACACCCCTGACATTCTTTAAATAATTGTTGGGTAGCACTGAAAGTTGAGGCTTGACATTCTCGTCAAGGTCTAGCATAATCTAGATCAAACTATCTGATTTCATTCTTAGGTAGCCCTTTCCTAATTAAGCTCCATCATACACAAATTGTTGAATCTCGGATTTTGATGTTGAAACCAATCAATAAGTGTTTATGTTTTAATCTGCATTTTGAGTAATACAGGATGCTTCGATCAGGATGAGACCATTAGAGCAGGAAAATTCATGTTGGCACGGAGGAACATGTCAGAAGATTGGATGTTGGGCCGGTGGATCGATCGACGTATCGACAGAAGGCTTCGGGCTGTAGATTCGAGCATCGGGCCAAGAAGAGCGGACATTATGCCAAGGATATCGGAGTTGTGGAGTCAACTAGCCGATTGGGCAATAGGCTGCAGGAGAGGATGATGCGCCGAAGAATCAGACGAAGCGTCGAGGGACCAATGACATGCCAAACAACATGATTAATGATTAGTATTAATTGTCTAGATCAAAATATGTTTTACATATGCAGAATTAACTACAATGGCAAGGCATAGAGCAAAATGAAGTCCCGGAGTCAAGGACGCGATCATGTTGGGAGTTCGAGAGTTCGTCGGAAGACCGGACATTCGTCGGAAGTTCTAGAGGAACTAGCCAAGAAGTCTTAGAACTTGCCAGAGAAGCTTATCGGAACTCACTAAGAAGATCATCGTGAAGTCTAGGAGCTTGCCGAGAGTCCGTCGGAAGTTCGCCGGAAGATCACCGGAAGCTCGCCAGAAGAATAGACATAGGGACTTGTTTAGCTTAGCAAATGTCTTAAGATTTCGTAGTTAGCACGTAATTAGACTTGGATTTGGGCCAACCCAATTAGGAGCCAACTAGGCCCATGTAAGAACTGTGTTGGGCCTAATAAGAAGCCCAAACAGTGCCCCAAGAAGCCTCACCGTCGTGGCACAGTCTTCGAGACTATGTCAGGCGGTGGTATCGCCCAGCATTGGCCCCCAGGTGGTGGTACTACCAGACCTAGGCAGTGGTACCGCCCATGCCTGGGGAACCCAGGATGAGATATTTTTAGGCTCCAAGTTTGAATCAACTTGAAGCCTATAAATACCCCTCTCATCCCTGGTTAAAGCACATAAGCATAGAGTATTCAAAAGTGAGAAAACGCTGTTGTAATCTCTTTAGAATCCTCCTCTTTGAGTTTAAGTGTTAGAATAGTTTGAGAGGAGTGAGTGTTTGTAAGGGTCGTCTCCTAAACCCGGTAAAAGAAGAAGAGAGGTGTAAAAGGTGATTAACCTTCGCCTATTGAAGAAAGGCCTCTAGTAGACGTCGGTGACTTCATCAGAGGAGGAAGCCTAAAGCGGATGTAGGTCAAGATTGATCAAACCACTCTAAATCTCGGTTTGCATTTACTTACTGCTATTTACCTTACTGCAAACCTCCATATGTGTTTTACTTCCTCATTACTTCTACTGCACTTCTTTTGTGAACTCGCTTTCAAGTTAAGTTTCCAAAAATGGTTTTACATCGGAAATGGTTTTATCGTACGAAGGTTTTTTGAGCCATCGTTATTTTTCCACTGCACTAATTCACTCTTAGTGAGCTCTTAATCCTAACAATCGGTCTCAGAGCCACGGTTTTCTACTTTGGTTTAACACCCAAATAGAAATGGCTATTTTCGACTTTCATAAAGGTCACTCTCTCATTCGTCCTCCCTTTTTCAATGGGACGGACTACACTTATTGGAAAACATGAATGAGAGTTTGTTTGCTTTCTTTGGATTTGAATTTATGACACATTATCGAATTCGGCTTTAAAAGATCTTCTCTTCCAATGAAAGATTGGAATGATTTAGAGAAGAAGACTTTTTCTTTAAATGCTAGAGCTATGAATGCTCTATTTTGCGCCTTAGATAAAACGAAGTTTAATCAGATTTCTTTGTGCAAAATGATTTTCGATATTTGGCGCACTCTTGAAATCACACACGAAGGCACAAGTAGTGTAAAAGATTCTAAAGTAAATTTTTTGATACACAATTTTGAGATGTTTTGTATGGAACCAAGAGAGACTATTGGAGACATTTACACCCGTTTTACAGATGTTGTCAATAGTCTAAAAGAACTTAGTAAAAACTTTTCAAATTTTGAACTCGTTAACAAAATCTTAAGATCACTTTCTAAAACTTGGGAATCGAAAGTAACAGCAATACAAGAAAAAAAAGATTTAAATATTTTTTCACTTAAAGAACTTATCGGTTCATTGATGACATATGAAATAGTACACAATGCACATAATGAACATGATGAATAGAACCACTTTCCAAAGAACAGGAAGGATTTGGGATATAGAACACATGAAGACCACTCGAGCATAAGCTCAAGTGATGGTGTGCTTAAACTATAAATGAAATAAAAATTAAAAAGCAAAAAGAACGGAACTACTTTCTTTGATCGCAAGAAGAAGAACAAAAATTGGGATGAATCGAGCTCCTCCAAAGATGAGGAGAAAATAAAAAAAGGCGAGGTGGCAAACTACACCTTAACTGCTTTCAATGATGAGGTAATCGAAATCTCCCTAATTTATTTAGAAATAACATGATGCTTTCTATGATACATTTTCTTTCTAATTTTGTTTAAAAATTTTCTTTTTAATAATTGCATGTTTAAAAAATAAAAAAAGTAAAAATTATGACCATGCTAGTAGTTTTAAAAATAATCATGAAAAAATACATATTTTATGATAAACAAACAAAATAATTTTGATTGAAAATATAATCATATGTGGTTAAGAAGTAAAAATATGTATCATGTTGATTTCTATTATTATTTCTCGATTTTGATTAAATAAAATTATGTTTGATTTGAAGTAATGCATAATGATGTAATGAAAATATTAAATATTTTGATACCATGATTGATAATTTTATGCATAAGATTTTAAAGTTATACATGATGATTTTTGTGATTTATTGGTCTTGATGTTTTTATGATGAAATTTATTTTTCGATCCTAAACATTGATGCATGTTTTTATTTCACATAAATGAAAAAGCATGCTAACATGAAATCAATCACTTAAAATGAAATATTTAAAAAATATATATATATATATATATATTTAATGAAATCATGAATCTACTTATGTTATGAATTTTGTGAACCATAAAAATGATTTTGATGATTTGAATTTAAAACGAGTTTTATCAAAATCATGATCTTGATTTCTTGGAATAACATGAGATTTCTTTTGATGATTATTTTGATTATTCAAAAGGAGATTTGTCAAAATGATTCATGGAATTTGGATTCATAACTTGATCCTTTATTTGTTTATGAGATGGTTGAAATCTTTGTACCTTTGAATTCTTCCCTTCTCCTTTCGATTTTTGAATTTATGCATGTTATATGTTGAAGATCATGTTTTGATATCATGCATACCCAAGAAATATTGATTCGACAAATTGAATGAATTGAAGATAAATGTTGATTTTTCTCTTGATCATAACTTGTGATATTTTTTGTATGATTCACCATCTTGATTTCTCAACATTTGATATATGAGATTTCTCTATGAATCAAAATTTTGTTTTCGAACTTCTATGTTTCTTCTTACCATTTTTCTAAAAAGGAAAGATTAATGAATATATTTATGTTCTTTTTATGAATCTCTTGAAAACGATTTTGATTTGATGATTTGAATTTGAATGAGATTTATCTTGATTTTTCAAGATTTATAACTAGAGATTTCCTATGCATTAATCAAGATATTATACCATTCTTTCTCCTATGATTCTTTTTGCCAATTGCTAAAGAGAAAATAAATGATCAAAATGTTGATTTAATGATGAATGTTTGGTACCAACAATCATGAAGTGATAAATACTTAAAAATGTTGATTTAATGTTTGGTATCATGAATACTTTATTATCATACATGAAAATAATGATAAATATTTTGAAAATAAATGTTTGTATCATGTTAGATGATTTTACATTTTGTGTATGATAAGTTATAGTGATGATTGAAACAATGATTGAAATAATATGAATGATGAGTTTATATGTTTTGAAAATATAAATGATGATTTGGAATCATGCATGTAATGATGATATTATATTTTATATATATGATGATTTGGCATTATGCATGCAATACTTTAACTTATGATAATGATGCATGCAATGATGAAATATTCATGATAAAATAATTATTTTGACATTCATGATTTGAATTTTCATCTATGCTATTTACCTTTGTTATGATTTAGAAATTGACATAAAGGGTCTTCCCTTCTTTTTTGACAATGACAAAGGGGGAGCAAAACGTGCTAGAAAGCAAATTTACTAGCATGCATATTACGAAAAGAGGCAAACTTGCTAGCTTGCTAATCTCAAAAAGGAAGCAAGAAGTGCTATCTTACAAATCTCAAGAGAAGCAATGTTTGCCAAGTTGCACATTTCAAAAAGAGGCAAAATAGTCCATCTTGCATATCTCAAAAGATGTAAAATTTTACTAACCCTTTTTTTATGTGTAAAAGTTGATAGCCTGGATACTATAAATTTACATACCAAAATGTACTATCTTGCCTATCTCAAGATGCTAAACATATTAAACTTGCACTTTGCAACGGAAGCAAAATTGCGAGCTCAAACATTGCAAAGGAAGCAAAAATTTGCTAACTTACAACTTGCGTATTTCAAGAAGCAAGAGTTGCTTTCTTGAACATCTCAAAACTTCTAGCTTGCATGTTCTAAAATATTATAAAATTGACTAACTTGTATGTTGTAGAACTTGCTAAATTTTCTAGCTTACAAAATTACATGATGGTAGAACTTGAAGATTTATTATGCAACGATTTGAAACTATTATGTCAAACACATAAGAGTTGGAACTTCTCCTTTTTTTTTTATGTCATTGCATGATTTGATCATGTTATATTGCTTAGATTTTTTAATCCAAGAGTTTCTATCAATAAGCCATATTGATAGGGGGGAGTTTGTTTAAACTCCGAGAGTTAAGGTTAACTTCGTCGTCGATTGGTTATCATCATCAAAAAGGGGGAGATTGTTGAATCTCAGATTTTGATGATGAAACCAATCAATATGTGTTTATATTTTAATCTGCGTTTTGAGTGACGCAGGATGCTTCTATCAGGAAGAGACAATTAGAGTAGGAAAAATCATGTTGGGCTGGAGAAACATGTTAGAAGATTAGACATCGGGCCGGTGGATCGATCGATGTATCAACAGAAGGCTTCGGACCGTGGATTCGGGCATCGGGCCAAGAAGAGCGGACATTACGCTAAGGATATCGGAGTTGCGGAGTCAACTGGCCGATTGGGCAATAGGCCACAGGAGAGGACGATGTGCCGAAGAATCGGACAAAGCGTCGAGGGACCAATGACATTCCAAACAACTTAATTAATGCTTAGTATTAATTGCCTAGATCGAAGTATGTTTTACATATGCAGGATTAACTACGATGGTAAGGCATGGAGCAAAATGAAGTCCTGAAGTCAAGGACGTGATCACATTGGGAGTTCGAGAGTTTGTTGGAAGACCGAACGTTCATCGGAAGTTCTAGAGGAACCAGCCAAGAAATCTTGGAGCTTGCTAGAGAAGCTTATCAGAACTTGCCAAGAAGATCGTCGTGAAGTCCAAGAGCTTGCCGGGAGTCCGTCGGAAGTTCGCTGGAAGATCGCCGGAAGCTCGCCGGAAGAATAGACATAGGGACTTGTTTAGCTTAGCAAATATCTTAGGATTTCGTAGTTAGCACGTAATTGGGTTTGGATTTGGGCCAACCCAATTAGGGGCCAGCTAGGCCCATGTAAGAACTATGTTGGGCCCAATAAGAAGCCTAAACAGTATCCCAAGAAGCCTCACCGTCGTGGCACAATCTTCGAGACTGTGTCAAACGGTGATACCGCTAGTCCGGGTAGTTGTATCGCCCCTATTAGGGTGCCAGGTGGTGGTACCGCCCAGCACTGGCCCATAGGCAATGGTCCCGCCAGACCTAGTTGGTGGTACCGCCCAGGGAGTGTCAATGTCAGACTGACATTAGGCGGTGGTACCGCCCAGCGTAGGTGGTGGTACCGCACGTGCCCGGGGAACCCGAGATGAGATATTTTTAGGCTCCAAGTTTAAATCAACTTGAAGCCTATAAATACCCCTCTCATCCCTGGTTAAAGCACACAAGCACAGAGTATTCAAAAGTGAGAAAACGCTGCTGTAATATCTTTAAAATCCTCCTCTTTAAGTTTAAGTGTTAGAATAGTTTGAGAGGAGTGAGTGCTTGTAAAGGTTGTCTCCTAAACTCGGTAAAAGGAGAAGAGGGGTGTAAAAGGTGATTGGCCTTCGCCTATTGAAGGAAGACCTCTAGTGGACGTCGGTGATCTCACCGGAGGAGAAAGCCAAAAGTGGATGTAGGTCAAGATTGATCGAACCACTCTAAATCTCAGTTTGTATTTACTTACTACTATTTACCTTACTACAAACCTCCATATGTGTTTTACTTTCTTATTACTTTTGCTGCACTCCTTTACGAACTCACTTTCAAGTTAAGTTTCTGAAAACGATTTTATCGTCATGAGCTCTTGATCCTAACACAAATATTAGGTCGACTCTAATACCAAATATCATGACCCGAGTCTAATGGGCTAACTAACCTATCAACTTCATTTAGTTCAAACCACTAATTAAAATATTTAAGTTAAAGTTGATAATAGTATATTTATCAAACCTTTATAAGTTAATCTTAGTCTTACCCACTTTTGATATGGGATGAGTGTTATAATATCTTATTGTTGAGCTCTTCATCGTATCCATTCTGTTAAAGATTTCTTTCATTTATGAGGAATGC